>NC_084468.1:87656969-87960000 GCF_027409185.1 Cynocephalus volans | reverse complement strand
CATAGTGTTAGAGTATTTGCTTGTGCCACCCATTCCTCCAGCCTTGAGAAAGAACCATTTCCAAATTGTTTTGCAGAATAAGCCACATGCTGCTTGATTGTTGGGACTAACTTAAGTTTTGATACCGTTTGTAAATTTGCTAATCAGAATCATGTTACTGGGCATGTTACTTTGGGAAGTTTTTTCTCTTGTTTACTCATTGGTAGAGTCTCTGAGGTTTGTACATAACAGCAAACATTTCAACATGGGGGGCTTTTAAAAAATTCATTAACAGAACCATTCACAGTTCTTGAAGCATCTGATCAAAAAATAATTTAGACAGGAGGATAGAACTATTTCCTTCTTCAAAACAGGGAGGGTGGCAAGCAGTGTTCATGTTATGGATAGCATATGGAAGTAAATGTGGTACTTGATAAAAAACTGAGTTGCTTCCATTGTTAGATAGAATATTCACTCTTGTGACTTGAAAATTTTTTTCTCTCTCAAAAGGGACCATGGGATCTGTTTAATAACTGTTGTCAAAGAGCAGCAGACAAGGCCATGCATATGTCCAAATCTGTTCTTGTATTAGAAATGAGCTGTGATGGTAACTTGGCAACACTGCAGGAAGTGTACCTGAGCCACGTGGTGGTTCTCTTTAGTGCGGTTCTAAGAATATGATTTTCATGCTGCTTGTCTTTGTTGACTTAAGCCCACCAGGAAGAGGTCATCATAAAATCCTTTTTGTTAGTTACATAAAATGTGTGTGCTGTTTGGTTCTTCCTAATCAAGGAGAATGCCGGTTGAGTGCTAATAGGATCCTTAGTTTGGTTTTCTAATTGGAACCCTAATTAAGCCCTGACAAGATCTCTTTCTGTTGATATTTTGACACCCTCCCTGTTGACCTGTTTCTCTGTTCAAAGATCTTTTAGCAGCTAAACAAACAAATGTGGGTAATGACTAGAATTTTATATTCCATGTGCCCAAGATACACTTCTGTTTTGCTACTAATGCATGATATCTTCAGAAATCTTGAGCTATATGTGTGCTGTTGGAATGAATGTTATTTTAAAAAAAGATGAAATAAACATGATAATTTATTTCTTGCTAGTAGTTGAACTTAATAAGAGATGCTCCTTTATTTGATACAATATCATGCTTTGTTTAGGTTCCATGTTGAGAGAAGCCTGAATTCTTTCTTTCACATTATGCCTGCTTCATTCAGACCCACGCACACAGAGTTTCTGCACATATAAGTCAGTCCACTGTCCTTGCACAAAACCTTTTAATAGCTTCTCTTTGCTTTTTGGATAGAATCTAAACTTTTTACCTTAGTCCTGAATGCCCAGAGGTCTGCTTTTTTCTCTAGCTTCCTCTGGGTCCTTTTTGCTTACTCTCTAGGCTCTGGCCTCACTAGATACCTAACATTTCATGGAATTTGTTAAGCTCCCCTTTAATCCAGATAAATCTTACCTAATTGGGTCTCAATTTAAATGTCACTCTTGGTGTGAAATCTTTTCTTATCCACATAAGTTTGCAATCTGTTGCTTCACATGTTTTTTTTCTTTTTCATGAGATAGTGCATTAAAATCAATCATTTTTCTGAGCAAAAAAAAATAAATGAATAAAGCTGGAGGCATAACATTACCTGACTTTAAACTATACTACAAAGCTATAATAACCAAAACAGCATGGTACTGGCATAAAACCAGACACACTGATCAGTAGAATAAAATAGAGAATCCAGAAATCAGTCCACACAGCTACAGCCATCTGATCTTTGACAAAGGCACCAAGCCTATGCACTGGTGAAGAGACTGCCTTTCCAGCAAATGGTTCTGGGATAACTGGATATCCATATGTAGGAGAATGAAACTAGACCCATACCTCTCACCATATACTAAAATCAACTCAAACTGGATTAAAGTATTAAATATACACCCTGAAACAATAAAACTTCTTAAAGAAAACATAGGAGAAAGACTTTAGGAAGTAAGACTGGGCACAGACTTCATGAATATGACCCCAAAAGCATGGCAACCAATGGAAAAATAAACAAATAGGATTAAAAATAAACAAATGGGATTATATCAAACTAAAAATCTTCTGCACAGCAAAAGAAACAATTAACAGAGTTAAAAGATAACCAACAGAGTGGGAGAAAATATTTGCAAAATATACATCTGACAAAAGATTAATATCCAGAATATACAAGGAACTGAAACAACTTTACAACAAAAAAACAAGTAACTCAATTAAAAAATGGGCAAAAGAGCTACAAATGGCCAACAGACACATGAAAAAATGCTCAACATCACTCAGCATCCGGGAAATGAAAATCAAAACCACATTGAGATACCACCTCACCCCAGTTAGGATGGCTAATATCCAAAAGACTGTGAATGATAAATGCTGGTGAGGTTGTGGAGAAAAAAGGAACTCTCATACATTATTGGTGGGACTGCAAAATGGTGCAGCCTCTATGGAAAATGGTATGGAGGTTCCTCAAACAATTGCAGATAGATCTACCATATGACCCAGCTATCCCACTGCTGGGAATATACCCAGAGGAATGGAAATCATCAAGTCGAAGGTATACCTGTTCTCCAATGTTCATTGCAGCACTATTTACAATAGCTAAGAGTTGGAACCAGCCCAAATGTCCATCATCGGATGAGAGGATACGGAAAATGTGGTATATCTACACAATGGAATACTACTCAGCTATAAAAAAGAATGAAATATTGTCATTTGCAACAACATGGATGGACCTACAGAGAATTATATTAAATGAAATGAGTCAGGCATGGAACGAGAAATATCACATGTTCTCACTTATTTGTGGGAGCTAAAAATAAATAAATAAATACACGAATAAACTGGGTGGGGGAAGGAAGAAGACACAACAATTACAATTCCTTGAAGTTGATATGACAAGCAAACAGATATGAGGTTGTTGGGAGGGAGGGGGGAGAGGGAAGAGGGAGGGAGGTTTTGGTAATGAGCCACAATAATCAACCACATTGTATATTGATAAAATAAAACAAAATAAAAAATCATTTGGTGGTCTATATGAGTTTGTGTTCCTTTCTACACTGTTTGTTTATTTCTTGCAAGGACTGTATCTCTCTTTCTTTTTCTCCCTTTCCAGTGTGTAATACTGTGCCTGCCCCGCTGTACATTATTTTAAACATTTCCTGATCAACTGATTGATTGACAAGGAGAAAAAGTTGTACAAGGACTTACCTACGTGATGGAGAAAACTGTTTCTAGTAAAATTAACTCGGGTTATGTTATTGTATTTTGTTTTATTTTCTATTACATAGTCTGAACTAACAACTGTCTGTTTTCTTACTTTAAATTATAAACAGATAGCCTTGTCACATTCTATGATCTAACAAATTAAAATGTCTTCATTTAGCCCCTGGTATGTTAGAATGTGATCAGTTGGACAGAGTCTGACCTGACAATTTTTAAAGATAACTCATGAAAAGAAAGATACCTTTCAAGCATCCTAATGCATTATAGTTGTGTTATTTTACTTAAAGACAGTTGTACTAGTTACTCTCAATTATTCTTATCTATTTCCTTATCAAGCCCCATAAAGACTTTTATTAGTATATCCCATCCTAGATTAAAGTACCATATGTATTTTCCAAGTATTAAAAGTGTATTTTTTGTACTTAATTATTGATCTATTCTGTCAATGCAATAAAGTATCACTCTATGAAGAGCTACTATTATTAAAAGTAATGTTTAATGTCTGATGTTTAAAGTCACTTTATCCTAAAGTCTTTTTATAAATTTAATTTTGAGCTATTACAATCATTTTAAACTTTAGTTATACAACCCTTTTTGTAAGAACAAAAACTTTTGTTGACTGCATGTGATTTATAGCTTAGTAGGGTAGGACTGGAAGATACACACATGAACGAGGCATAGTAACTCTCCCTAAGGACTGGGATTCTATCTAATGTTTCCCCAAATAATATGTGTGTGCCATGAGAGAGTTCAAAAGTTAGATGAAAAATAAATTATGTGAATGCCAAGGAAGAAGCAATTAATATGCATTTGTAGAATCAGAGAATGCTTTATAGAACATTTAGACTTTATTTTGCTTCTTTACTGCTTTTAAAATTATTCTTCATTGTATGTCATACATAATACTCTATTTAGCAATATTTTAACTCCAGTTAAAAAAATACTTTGGTTCTGGTGAGTGATTGGAAAAAAATGATAGATCACAACTGCCCTATCAGTCTATATCATTGTTTTCTAATAGTGATAATAGTTTTATTCTCAAAGCATTTAATACATGTTCTCTCAGTAACTAAGTGAGGCAAGCAGGACAAGAGTTAGCTTTATTTAGTGGGTGAGAAACATGAAACTTAGAAGAATTAAGTTCGTAAAGAGCAAAACTTGTTTTACCAATGTCTTCTGACTCCACGTTGATTTCTTTTCATAATGCTCAATGCTGCCTAGAATTCTGAAAATTTCAAAGCACAGAGAAAGCTCAAGAGCTACCAGGAGTACAAGCATAGAATTTGGAAAAATCCCCAGACAGTCATACTTAAGGATCCAAGGAAGAACTCTAGAATAAGCAGCTAAGTATAATATTTTGACCTTTGGATTTTTAATAATGATCAGCCTATTTTGAATCTTTTAATTTCCTCTAGAGTGCTGGTTATTTTATTCCTTTCATTCCATTCTTTGTATAGTGGGGGTGGGTAAAAGTATGTACATTATCAGTCTATCCAAATAATTGATTTGGATAGTATAGGCTAGAGATCAAAACACCGACTCTGGAGTTACATGGCCTGACTTTAAATCCTGGCTCAACCGTGAATAGCCCTGTGACTTGGGGACCATCATACTATCGCTCCTAACTTTAGTTTAAAATATAATAAGAGTTATATGTGGGCAATAGGATTATTGTGAAGTGTAAATGAAGTAATCTAAATAAAGACTTTACTGCATGGTTTTTGCTCATTGCAAACTCTCAATAACCTACCAAATTCCAAATTAGATAATGATCTAATGAGATAGCTGAAATCTTGGGAGAACTGCTGATACTGCCGTCATTTACCACTTAAGGTCTAAATTATTATTTAGCAACTGTGCATGATAATTTGTCAGTGTTTGATAAATGCTTGAGGAATGAAAATATTAGGCTTGGGTTTGCTCTGCTCAATTCTCAAATATTGTTTAGAGAAAATCATGTCAATTGAGATTCACGGGCACACGTGATTGTTTGGATTTTTAATACTTGATACTTAACAGTGTAAAAAACACAAGTAAAGGCAAGACAAACAAACGTTGCCATTGTTTTAGTTCTGATAACAAATTGATAACTTCTAGCAAAAAAAAAAAAAAAAAAAGGAATTTCATTTAGATTGTTTGACTTTCTCCTTTCCCTGTGGTTGAATTAATACAGGATTTCAAATGCACATCTTTTGGTTATACAAGCTAGAGAATAAAACTAATTCTTTTTATTATTTTCTGGTTAATACATGCATTGGTTTTCAACCTAGGTAATACATCTAAAAGTGGTGTTTTCTAACATTTAGATGAATTATGTAAGAAAGTGTGTGCAGCCAGAGTCACTTTGTTCAACCTGTGTGATGTATAACTTCTTCTAGTTACTAGTGTTGCTGTAAGGGTTCAGTGATGCAATGCATGTAAAAAAAAAAAAAAAAAGGTCGTACCTTACACATGCTAAGTACTCAGTAAGTGCTATAATAATTCCTCACTCAATTTTATCTATTTTTGCCTTAAATGAATTTTTTATAATTTAACAATTTATTTTACTTGTGCTCATGGTTTCAATGATATAGAATTGTAGCATTTTCAAAAGTACCAATTTCTGAAAATAAACTTTTCGTTACTTTTCAAAAATATAATAGGAAACCTCAACAAGAGACAAATTTTAAAAAATTATCTTTATTCATTAATGTGTTGTACTAGTAAAGAAATAAGAACCATTGCTGTGCTAGGTTGCTTTAAAAAAATCTGCATATATTGTGCTTTAAAAATATTTTCTTTCTAATTTGGAATTTGGTAACAGGTTTTACTCAGAGAGTTGCCAGCTTTACCCTTTTTAGTAATTAAATATAGAAAATTTAAACAGTCATGGTGACACCTTTGAGAGAAACTTCTATTCTTACCTTTCCTTAGAGCCTTATACTCCTTGCCCTTTCATGGGTCTAATGGTGCACTTATCATCTGAGATAAAAGACATGCCCAGGCTCTAGGCTCCTTGGAACCTTATAAAGTGCTATCAAAAATCAAAATGGGTGGCAGTCTAGCTGCTTTCTGGTTACCTTTAAAATTTGTATGCTAGGCTGGGAATTCAGTCAATAAAACCAAGTTACTTAATCTGTCGTATGAAAAGGATATCAAGGGATTAATATCTCTAAGAAATCCACTATTTGTAAGTGTAGAAAATAAATTATGGTAATGTTCTTTATCATGGCATCTGAAATTCCTGTGTTTAGAATGATAAATTAGCTTTCCTAATCAAGACATTTAATAAATTAATAAACAGCCTGAATAGGACAACTGAGGTAAATTTTTAGAAATAATTCTACATGAAATAATCATTTTGAGGAACTATAAAATGTCACAAATTTTAATGGTAATATCAAAATATAATTATTAATAACTGTGTAGTTTAAGGAGTCAGATAATTCATAAATCATATTCACCTTTTGTAGCTCATATTTTTATTTCATGTTTAGCTCAAAGGGAAAACTTTTTCCAAGCGTGTTTTAAAAACTCTGTAAGGCCTTGATTTTTTTGATATCATGGCAAGATTTAACTTTTAGTATATTTCAATAATAATGCTACTTTTGGTGTATCTTAGGGGGAAAGATTGTTCTTTTATTTATATTTGGGTGAGAGAAGTGAGATAAACATTTTGAGAAGGGATTATTATTGCCTGCAGGCAATAACAATATGTCTAAAACCAGTGAAATTATCTGATTATGTATATTTCAGGCAGAAACATGGACCTTATCAGAAGCCAAGTTACCTAATTGACTTGACTTTAGAAATATCTAATTGCCCTTGTAATGACTAGAGACTTGTGACATCTTGAAAAGATAATCCAGTTAATTTCAATTAATCTTATTGTTTCTAAAATGATAAATACTATTTTATAGTATAGGATGTTGTTAGCCACAGGCGGGGGGGGGGGGGCGGACAGCATAATATATGGATGTATGATATGAATCTGTAAATCTCTCTCTGTGTTTGTGTGTGTCTATGTTTATATAGGGTGAGTATAGGAGAGTCCTGGAGGAAAAAGGTGGCAATTGTAGCAAATGAATTGGGTGCATTACACTTTTAAAAGAGTAGCTTTTGGACAGAATCCAGATTAGTCCAATTTCAAGTAGCAAAGGTAATAATATCTGTGAATTACCTGTATGCCAACATTCTTGTATTATATTTCAATGGACTCAGCTTTTTCTCTTCACTGTAATAGAAACTCTGTGTCTTTTTTTAGTTAGTGGCCTTGGATATGCTCAGATAAAAGGCATCCTTCTGAATTCTTTGATCCTACACTATAGCAAGCCAGCAAACTCTCATTCATGGCATTTTTGAAAAATACTCATAGTCTTCAAATTCTTCTTGAATTATTTAATAATGTGGTGACTTTTTACAAAGAATAAAGGAAATTAAGCCAGAATTTAATTGCTTGCTCTAAAGAAGAATTGAAGAAATGAGAAATTATTGACCAGAAAAGAAAAACCCTGAACTATAAATCTATCACCTTAATCAGTTTTTGGCAATGTACTATATTACCTTTAACAGCAGAAAGTCCAATGGGAATAGCCTAGACTTTGGGACAAATCTAGAGCATCAGCTCTACCACTTACTAAGTATGTGCTCTGCACTAATATTTAACCTTTCTCTGCTTTCATCTCCTAATCTGAAAAATGGGGATAAAAATAATACCTATCTCAGAGGGATAGTGTGCAAATTAAATGAGATACTCCATGTAAAAGCCCCATGTCTGATAGTTAGTAAATATACAGTACAATGTGGTTCTTTCTCTAGTTTTGATACTGGTTCTAATACTTACTAACTGTATGTCCTGAATCACATTATTTAGTTAATCTTTTGTAAACAGAGAATAATACCAAAACCTTCAGGTTGTTGTGAGAATTATGAATGACATGTGAATTGCCTAACAACATTTATTACCAAGAGCTCCCTTACATGCAGAAATACTTGGTAAATGGTAGCTTTACTGCAAAGCTTTTACCTAATGCATACTTTTCTTTGTTTTTGGATTAATCATTGAATATGGATTTCATGTCCTTGGGGACTTTGTAGAATAGCAGAGACTAAATCACAGAAAACACATAACGTAGATGAAAATATTCCAGCTTTTAAGCGTGAGTGGAGAAAACCTTCATATACTTGAATTCCTCTCCTCAATTTAGATGCCTTATACTTAGATGTGGACCAGACTGAAATTTACTTTTAAAATGTCTGTGGCTTTTCCATCTAAATAAAATATGAAATATAGTTCAAAAGGACATTATTAGCATTTAACATAATATTCTCATGATTTAAAGCTCATAGCTTGTAAACAAAATGTTTTTATATATGTTCATTAAAGCCAGAACCTTCAAATATTTTTATAGTTTACAGCAATGTGTGAACTTCAAAGAAGTAGCATGTTATTTCTTTTTAAATGTTCTATAATTTTTTCCACTTATTTGGATTTTCCCACAGTTTGAACAAATTATAAGTGCTTTCCAGTAACACATATAGTTAAATGTTAGGTGAGAAAAATGCTTGACTAATTCAGGAAGTTAAATTCCTTAGGTAAGATTTTTTTATAGCAGTGTTTTCCAAATTGTATGCATCAAAACACCTAAGACATGAAAGCAATTTATTCTCAACCTAGTATTTTTTTTAAAATTTAATGCAAAACAGTAGAATGGGAAAGAAAATATCGGTTTATCATATAAAATAAGGGGAAGTATCCAGAAATTTTTGTTTGTGTATCTATATTTATAATGGCTCATGATATAAACTATATTTCTAACCTTGGTTTGAGATCAAATAATTTTGGAAAATACTGCCTATAGCACAAAACCTTGCATAAAATTCCCATTGTTAAAGAGATATAGTATAGGAAATACCATGAAAGAGGTTTCTTTAAGCATGAATAGTCAACTTCAGGGAATATCTAGAAGTATATTGAAGTGGACAAAATAAAATATTCACTCTTCTATTTAGTTCAGGAACATTTATTGAGCATTTATATGTCTAGGATCTATAGGCACAGATTTGATAAGTACAACTTATCAACTAGTCTCTGCCCTTAATGTCATAGACTACTAGAGGAGACAGACTTGGAAATAAGTCTATTATAAAACACATGATAAGTGTGAAGCAAGAACTATTTGCAAAGGATAGAGTTCTCAAAGTGAGTAGCTTTATGAGTATAGATGAACAGGCAGTAACTTCCGATTTAGGTTTTGAAGGACAGATAGGAACTACTAAGATCATAAGGGATAATGGAAAGGGCATGCTAGGCAAAGAAGTGGCCAAGGAGCAGAGGAATGTCTTAGCTTGGTATGATTGAAAAACAATTATGGCTGAGGGCTGATGCCAATAGAGAGACTGGAGAGTTTGGCAGAGGAGAGTCTCATATGCTAAGGATAAGTAGTTTAAACGTCATTGCATACAGACACTACAAATAGTTTTTAGTAAGGAAAACACTTGCTCATATGTGGTATGTGTTATTGGTATGTTTTATTCACTTGGACATGAATCTGAAGGTAGCACTGGAGGAAGCAAGGTTGGAGGCAGAAAGACCATTTAAGATGTCATGTAATTGTCCAGATAGGACTTGAACAGGACGGAGGCAGTGACAGCAGCAGTGGTTGTAGAGAGGATAGGATTTAATTAATAAATACTTAAGGTGTGGTGTCTGAAGAAGGAAGGTGATGAGTAGAAAGAGAAATCTGGCATGATTTTCAGACTTCTGGCTTATGTGACTGGGTAGATGGTGATGCTGCCATCCTAGACAGGTTATATGTGTAGGGATGGGTGTAGCTGAGAAGAAAATGGATTCATTTTAGACAGTTTCAGTATGAGCATTTTATGTGACACCCAAGCAAAGTGACCCTATTATAACAACTGTGTATTTCTCTAGAGTTCAGCTGAGAGATCTGGTTTTAGAGATAGCACTCTAGAGCTGTCACTAAGTAGACAATGGTAAAATCGGGGAAATGGATGAGACTATTAAGGGAAAGCTAGTAGAGGGATAATGACATAGCTGGGGATAATGCCAGAATTTAATGAACAATCAAAGGAAGAGGGGCCCAAGAGAAGACTGAGAAGTAAGTGGAAACCCAATGATAGTGTTAGTGGAAGTTGAGGAGAGAAGAACTCAAGAATGCCCTCTGGATTTGACAGTTAGGAAGTAACTGGTGATCTCTTCTGTCCATAGAAATAGAGTGGCCAGGGACAAGGCCATTACTGTTACCCTGAATTGGGAGTGATTAGGGACTGACGAAAGGGAGGACACTCGGGGTAGACCACTCTTTCATGTGGCATGACTGAGAAGAAATGCATGACAGTAGCAAGAGAGAATTACAGGGACTGGAGAAGACTTTTGACTACAGAAGAGATTCAGGTGTTGACAGGCAAAGGCAAAGAAACCGGTAGAAAAGAAGTCAGAAATACAAGAGAGGGAGTAAATAATTGATGATAGAGCATAACCCTTGAGAAAATGGGAACGGGAACAGTGGCAGGCTAATTAGCTTTTTAAGCAGGAGTGAACACCTTCTGAGACAAAAGGGAAAAAAAAATACGGGTGAAGATGGAAAGGATGTGGTAGGGAGTGGAGAATCAGAAAACAGAGCAGGTGGATCCCAGCCCACTTTCTTTCTTTACTTGTGTGGTAGAAATTGAATTATGTGATGACAGTGAAGGCTTAAGGAGAAACCTGGAGATGATACGGAAACCTCTTGAAAGGAACAAGCTGGAGAGATCAGTGTTTCAGGTCAAGGTATGTAGCCAAAGAGATCTTGCACAACCTCCCACGGCTGTGGAGACCCTGCTAGACACTTAGACTGTTGGAATCCCCAGCTACCTTTCTGTGGAAAAACAGATTCTACAAGATATCTGTTTATTTCCCATATCATTTCCTTTATCCAAATGCATTATGAAAGTTCTTCTTAAAGATTTGTTTAGTTTTAAAAAATTGGGGGGAGGTTGTGAGGATTAAAAGAGGTTATGAGTACAGAGTGTTTTGTACAGTGGACGCTCAGTGAGTTATAAGTATTATTATCATTATTATTGTTGTTATCCATTCAGAAAGGCTATGATGTGTGTTCTGACTATATTTAGCTTTCTCTTTACTCTCTGTCTCCACTGCTCAGCTGATATCACTACTCTCTTGCCACTTCCAGTCCAATAACTAGCTTATCCTTGTATGTCAAAGTTGGGTATAGATAAGTCATTTTCCTGTTGCCTCAAGCTCTCAGCAAGTCCAATTTAGTATTTATCAAATGCTTTGCTTCTACACAGATGTTCAAAAAGCTATTTAGGAAGATGATGCCTCCCCTTTCTAGTATATTTTGCTTCTATGCTAATTTTTTGATCGGTGCTTTGAAAGTATTATCCATTTTATCTGTCCAAATAATTTATAGCCAACCACAATAACTTATTTTTTCTTCCTTTTTCAACCTTGTTTTATTCTCTAAATGATCTAAAATGCTTGACAATTAGTGCTTTT
This sequence comes from Cynocephalus volans, assembly GCF_027409185.1. Taxonomy (NCBI): domain Eukaryota; kingdom Metazoa; phylum Chordata; class Mammalia; order Dermoptera; family Cynocephalidae; genus Cynocephalus; species Cynocephalus volans. The sequence continues at coordinate 87,948,260 of NC_084468.1, read as the reverse complement.
TTGTATCATCCTCCATTGCTAGGCTAATGGTAAGTATTATTGTACCACAACTAGGTGGAATCTGAGATAATACTAGTTCTGTTAAATTTAATCATATGTTTGAATCATTTGTCCATAATACAGTGTTTATATGACCTAGTCACAAAAGTGACTTTTACCAAAAGTGACTTCAAAAGAAAAGGACAAAGTTGAATTTTTTCTTCCTAAATAAAAAACATGAGTTAGAGCACATTTTTTATGTTATTCTGAATCACATAATTAAAGCATCTTATCCAGAGAAGATAACACTGAGAAAGGAAAGAAGAGGGAAAAGGAAAGTGTCCTCAGGGCCTAATAATGTGTGATTAATCTTCTAAGTGCCACTGAGGAGGACTGTTCAAGTCCCCCAGCACTTACCCTGTCTTTAAAGTGATTGCGTATTTGCCTAGGGCTTATATTTGTCTGCTGAGATCTATGTCTTGAAAGGGTAGTATTTTGAAAATGAGAATATTATTAAGTCATTAGTGCTGAATTCTGCACTCAGAACTTGGCATGGATAATACACTAAAGTCTAATTTAATTTGAAAAGTAACTTGGAAAAAGGAACATAGCATGAGTTCTACTCTACTGAAGACAAAGGAACATTTACACAAGTCATCTTCAGCAAACTGAGATAGAATGATATCTGGATGATTACCAATTACCTTTTTAAAAAACTGCAATGTTAATTAATTAATCGAAATGGACAATTCTTACTGTAATTGTTTACTTCTACTCAGAAAACTGTTTTAGTAAAATATAAAAGTACTTTGTAAAATTCATTGGAAAAGCAATATAAGAGACATAATTTCTGACCAAAACCTAGAATTATATGATAATGCCATTTATCGAGTTGGCTTAAAAATACTGTAAGAGATTTACTTAAAGACATTAGGGGAATTAATTGTATCATCTTGTTTACTGTAGCATATATTTTCAAGTAGTAGTAGCTGTTGGGACAGATTTAGACTCAAAGCTAGTAGAAAGCAGAATGAAGGTTCTCAAAGCCCTGTATGTTATTGTTCAGTGGTTATAGACAACACCACACACACAAACAACCAAAGAAAAATGTAAACCACTTTGGGTAGAAGATACATTCCGCATTGTAAATATATCCAAACTCTCTTCTGATTCACTGTTTCCTGGTGTATACCTAAAGCACTGTTTCTACATTTGCCATATTCTTTTAGGGATCAAATAAAATATTTTTGAGCTCCTACAATGTACAAATGCAAGGCGTAATATTGGATACTATAGGGGACACAAAAAGGCTATCTTTGCCCTCTAATTGTCTACTCAAATTTGGCAGTGAACAATATTGTACTAGGAATTAAAAGAATCCTGGACCTTACCCAGTCACTAATCAGCTAAATCACCTTTAATAGGTACTTTTAATTCTAACACTTAGTTTCCAATTTTTACAAAATACTTTGACAATTTACATCAACCAAAATAGTATGTGTACTATTTTATTTGAAAAACAAATAGAATAGTATATGTGAAAGGTTTCTTAAAAAACATTTTTCATAAGTCGTATTTTCATATCATTCATATTATTTCAATTTCATATTATATTCATTATATTATCATATGAAATTATTAACCTTACATATGTAAGTATCATAGAATCATAAACCTTATATGTAACCATATATAAATATATTTGTATTTATTATAAGTATGGGTTGACTAGTACAGCAAGCCTAAGATTTCACACAAGTAAGAGTGCAGAGTGGAATGCTTTTGTTATAGTAGTAATTACCATTTATACACATTTACTATGTATCAGGTAGTGTGCTTGATGATTTCATGTAATATCACACATAAATCAATGTGTCTTATCCCCAGTTTAGAGATGAGAACTCCAAAGTCCATTGGGGTTTAGTTTCTTCTCAAAAAATTAAGCACTTAATGGTGGTAAGGCCAGGATTTGAATTAGCTAACCAGATGCTGAATAAAGCTCATGCACGTAACCACAACAAAAACTGCTTCTCCAAAGGGATTGACTAGATACCAACCCAGAGAGGTGGGATAGAACGAGATTATATTGAGAGGGAAGAATATGGAAGTGCCTTATAGGAAATTTGGATTTTGTCATTTAGGCAAAAGGCAACCATTGATTATTTCTGCCCGGAGACGTGGCATGGTAAAAGTAGTACCTAAGAAGATTAGTAACATCTCAAATTTACAGATGTGGAAATACAATTGTTCATTTATTAATGGCCTTTTTAAAATAACACAGACTAAAGAAAACAAAGTCCTTGCTGGTTTGAGTTTTTTATTTGTTTTGTTTTGTGGAAGGTTATTTTTCCTTCAGAACTGACAGCTATGAATGATAATGAGCTTCTGAAATTTGTACATGCCTACTCTCAGCCCATGGAGGGTAGTAAATTGCTCTCTTTCTCATGACACATTTAGATTAGGAGAAGAAGTTGGGGAGGAGGGCAGCACTACATTGACCAATTAAAACTAATATGGGATAATGAGCCCTCTGGAGGGGAAAAAAAAAAAAATGCCCATCGGCAGGCACCTAGTCCAAAGCCAATGAGAGCTTGGCTCTTCCAAAGGACATCAGCCTACTCCTGCCCTGGGAAGACCTAGCGTTTGGTTTGGTTGGATGGGAAAGGCAGGGTGGCATTGAGGTGGTCCACAAAGAAGCTGTGGAAATACCATGACTTCCGAAAGCACACCAGGGAGAGTTTGGACATGTTTATGTGCCTTCTCATACCAGCTGGGCACAGTGCCTAGGAACCGCAAGCCATGCTTCAGCCACAGAGACAACCAACTTTGTGTGTGATTCCTTATTTAATGTGGTCTTTTAGTTGCATTTCAAGGCATGATCTTAGTCAGATTCCCTGTCCCTCTCCCCATCTTACCTTTTTAAATGCTTTGGGATGGAAGAATTACAGCAGTAATTTAGCAGTCTTCTATTCTAGACAATACCACAGAATCCCCTCTATAGTATGCTTGCCAACCTCTATACCATTGAAGAAATATTTATTGAGCCCCTCTTTTATGTAAATGTAGGAGTACGTATTAAGATAGACACTTCTCTGAATCGAGGAAATTTCAGTAATCAAACAATATCATATTTCATCACCTCTAAGATGTACTTTTTTTATCTTTTAACTCTGAAATTTGTCTGGATCTCAAATCACTATTGGTCATACAGTAGCCATGGTATAGTTGTCATTGCCTGCTCATGCACAAACTTGGTTATAGCTGTTCATATTGTTGTCTCTTTGTATTATGTGTATTAATTGCTATTTTCACTGTCTTCAAGTAACTAAATGTTATTGTGTGGAAAGGCAAGAGACAGGACAGTGAGGTACAAATTTCATATTAGAGAAGAAAGTATTTATTATTGGATGTCTGTCTCCAATTTCCGATTTTCACACAAAGCAGAAACCAAATGCCTTACAGGAAGGACCTGAGAAATAAAGATTGCCATAAGCTGATAAAGTCTATTATATTTTCTTACCAATATATAAGCAGAGCATTGCCTATCATATGCCAAACCAAGTCCTACATTGAAATACTGATTATAATACTGGAGTGCTCCTTTAAAAAACTACATCATGAACACTTTTGTGATAGTGATATTTGGTGAAAAAACATCCATGATACTGATGTGAAAAATGATTCTGATGAATAAAACTCAATGGGAAGGAGATTTAGGAATATATTGATCAATGTTTTGCTTATGAAGTGTAGTAAAGATTTTAAGTGATAAGAAAGCATGATTTCATTGTTTAGTTATTTAGTAGTACATAAACTAATCGTGTACCTTATCATCACTGGTGTTTTAGGATCGTTGAAATATGGTAGTGACAATCACAATGCAATATGCTTTTTTAATCCTGAGGCAGTCCTGAAAGGTGAAATATTATTTCAGTTTTACCGATGAGAATGCCCAAGTGACTAGCCTACTATCTTATAGCTGGTTAGTGGGAGTGCTGCCATTTGAACCAGAGTTCAAGCTGTTTTTCCAAAGTTGCCACAAATGAAGAGAATCATTAATTAAACAGAAGAAAATGAAGGGAAGAGAGGGATTTGATGACATACCAATAGCAACTTGGTGCTTCACACTTGGCTTAAATATTTCTAGCATGGGTGAGCTCATTACAATGGTTTTCTTGTTAGAAATGAATTTTTTTCTGTTTTTATTGGACCAAGTGGGCTTCCTTTTAACTTTCACTCATTTGCCTTTTTTCTGCCTTCCGAAAAAATCAGAGAAAATAAGCCTGATGCCTTATCCATAAAAGCCTCTCTAATACTTAAGAACAGTTACCATGATGCCATCTATTTTGTTTTCCAGACCAAATATTTTCTAGCCTCTATTTTTCTTATGAAACATGGTTTCAAGGCTCAAAATGATGTTAACTCTAGTTCCTAAATGTATTCTGTTTTGCTGGTGTGCATTTAAAAATAACGTCACATTATGGCTACCAGGAGTAAAGACTTGAACATATCTTTTGGAGGACACAATTCAACCCATAATATCAAGAACAAAGATATTCAAAATAGAGGAACTAGATGTCCCGTAAGTAAGCAGGGGACCCTAATGAGGTTGGATGAGGGAGTTGGGAGATCTAAGAACAGGTGATATTTTGAGATTTAATCACTGAGTAGTCCTTAGGTGTTTCTCTGAATAAGTAATACAACCCAAATAAACCTCTGGGCTCAGATAAGGGGGAAAGCAAGATTTCAGTCCCTTGGTGGGGGAGAGGGGGAGATTGGACCTAAATCTAGAGGAACTACAACACTGAACAGATTCTCAAGATATAGGCAGTAGACCTCTAGTCGCATTAAGGATTCTGTTCACTTTTGAAAGTGCCTTTCCTCAAATATGCAATAAATAACATCTTGACAACACTGAGATATTAGTGTAGTTTTAACAGCCTTCATAAAAGCAACATTGTCGATTTTGGTTACCTGGCTAATTTCCAACACTGTTAGATTTTGCTTCTGAAGTCTCCTAGGAATGAGAATGTGTTTATTTTCTGGTTCAAACACTTCACTGAAGAGTTTGCCCTGTGTAACCTTTAGCTATTGTCTGTTCTTGTGAGCTTTAGTGGTGGACAAATATAAGTTTGTTAGGTTTTTGAAGTGTTAAAAGATACCATGAATAAAAGGTACATCATAAATGGAAGTGTATTGTGATAATCTCTTTGTCTGTACCATTAATATTTCCAGAGTAACCAGTGTTCATTTCCCAAGCAGAGGATTATTAAGACTGCAAGTAAGAAGCAATAATGGCTAAAATATCAAGAAACATCTCTTTTGTATCTTAGTCATAAAGTCTTTTGTACATGCCATATTAATGACAACTGTGGAAAGAGAAATATGGAAAACATACTTAACATAGAATTTTCTAATCCTTACAGGAATTTGAATCAACGAAGATTAGATCATCCCCTAAGTGGGTTTTTATATAGTTGTTTCATTTCCAGTTTTCCATGCCTTTCTAACACTTGATCTTTGTATGAAAACTCCTGCCATGTTCAGAGACATGAGTCATGGTACTTAAAATGTTTTCACCATATTTTAGACATCACAGGATACGGTAGGAGAAGAGTAGTCTCTTGGCATCCACAATTTTTACATTCTAAGATTTGACCTTTCGCAGTGGTTCATTACAAATATTAATTTAGCTCATGCGCTAGGATAGCAGGCTGTCAGCGTCTGAATTTCATTTTGGCTCTCTTTTTTCTAAGTATCATGTGTATGTTTACCTGTACATTTCTGTCCCACTCTCCCTCCCCTGTGTAGTACGCGTGAAAAAAGATGTCTGTGAAAGGAAAGCCAGTTCCATTGGAAATGAGAAGAAAGTGGTAAGGTGATGGCATATAGACAGTAAGAGTGGCTTCAGATAAACTAAAGAGGGGAGTGTCAGATTTATCAGACTTGGGTCTGTGATGTAAATGGATCCCTCATAAACTCTATACAGGAACTAGATAAAGTGAATATTAAACTGTTTCAATAAGTTTTCCAGGTCTTGCCAATATTGCTGAATTGAGAACTTAAACTCTAGCCAAGACGCTAGAGTGGCTACTGAAATGATCATTAAGATAAAGAGAAGTACAAGAATTTCAGCTTTTTTTTTTTTTTTTAATATACAAACCCCTGGGGGGTATTTTTGGCCTTCCCCCCCCCCCCCAAACCCATTTGTGGTTATGGCCTAGAATATTTTTGCCATTTCCTCTCTATTTGGTAGTAGACCTCATGGTCAAAGATCAGTGTCTCCTTATTGATGAAAAGTCAGATCAGTAGTGGTTAACCAGCTGGAAGCCCCCTTTGGTGCCTGTTTACATGTATGAGTCTGCATGTTTCAAATATACTCTGTGTTTCTTACGGTAATTAATTATATTTTTGTCCCAGTACTATAAAATTACACATTATTTTTTAATTATTTCATGTTTATGTTAGCTTGTCTTTCCACCAGTTTAAAAGAATAATGACTATTTTTAAATTCTCCGTAACACCTATCACATAGGAGGTACTTAATAACTACCTGCTAACTGAAACTGATTAAAATATACTAGTTTATTTAGTTAGCTATTATTTAGGAATACAGATAATTTTTCCACTCTGACATGTGAGCTCTGTATATAAAATATAATGTCATGGAAGAAATCAAGTGTTCTTTTATAAAATATATTTCATATTAGTGACATGACTAATAAAGAGATTTAATATTTTAAAAGACAGTCTTATATGTATTAAGAACATCTAAAAGTTTTGTTTGTGATACATTAAACCGTGACTATAGGAGATGCAAGAATTCTGGAAATTAAATGAAGTAGGTCTATAGGAAATGTAACTTGAAATCATAGGTTTTATAAAAGAAACTTTTCCCTAGTAAAAAGCAGTTTAATAACTTATCAAACATATTATGAACATACTTTTCAATTTTCTATATTTTGTCAAAAGAAAGGAAAGGAGTTGATTGACAATCCTGATTGGTCTTTTTAGCAATTCAAATATGTAGCAAACATTCATCATTTTTAATTGACAGAAATTAAACTAAATTTGAAATTATGATTGCTAATGAGGCACAGCATGAGTTATCAGAAGCTATTTTATGTTTTCTGAACACCTGCATTAATTTGCCATGATCACTTTGTTTATATGCCATATATAACATGTTAGGCAAACATGATTTTCTGCATAATTTAATTAGATATTTTCCATATGCTGAAGAAACAAACATAAGACCTGATTCATGCTTAAATTGGAGACAAGCACTTACGTAAATGTACAGAATATACAAAAACTTTATGGATGCTATAATTTAAGTCAATTTAGGAAACTGTGACTGACCCCTATTTGTTTTACAGAGATAAACAAAAATGATGATTCATGTCACTGTGGTGTACAATAAACTCTATAAGTAGAGATTTCAATTGAATAAACAGTAGTTCATGGAAATTTGAGTTAATTTAGTACAAGTTCACAAATATTTAAATTTATACTGCCTTTGGATAAACAAAACAATCTCATTCCTTTTCTTAATACACTTTGAAACTGCAAAATAAAAACATTACAAAAAGTAGATGTAAAGTAGTTATAATTTAACAACTCTTTTTAGAAAAACTGTATACGCTGTTTGTTGCCTCTGTTAAGAAATGTGATGGACAGCAAATAGACAGTGAAATGATTTGCGCATTTAAGATGTTAATGGGAAACCTAAGGCTTAAATCCATATTTCTTGACCATAAGCCAATGCTCAGAAGTTTTAGTACGTAGAAAGAAATATGCTGATGTCAGGAAGCCAATACTTTATTTATTTATTTATTTATTTATTTATTTTTAATTTTTATTTTGTCGATATACAATGTGGTTGATTATTGTGGCCCATCACTGAAACCTCCCTCCCTCCTCCCTCCTCTCCCTACCACCCAACAATGTCCTTTCTGTTTGCTTGTCATATCAACTTCAAGGAATTGTAGTTGTTATATCTTCTTCCCCGCCCCCTGGTTTTTGTGTGTGTGTGTGTGTGTGTGTGTGTGTGTTTATGTGATTTTATTTATTTATTTTTAGCTCCCACCAATAAGTGAGAACATGTGGTATTTCTCTTTCTGTGCCTGACTTGTTTCACTTAATATAATTCTCTCAAGGTCCATCCATGTTGTTGCAAATGGCAGTATTTCATTCGTTTTTATAGCTGAGTAGTATTCCATTGTGTAGATGTACCACATTTTCCGTATCCACTCATCGGGTGATTGACATTTCGGTGGTTCCAACTCTTGGCTATTGTAAAGAGTGCTGCGATGAACATTGGGGAACAGGTAGACCTTCGACTTGATGATTTCCATTCCTCTGGGTATATTCCCAACAGTGGGATAGCTGGGTCATATGGTAGATCTATCTGCAATTGTTTGAGGAACCTCCATACCATTATCCATAGAGGCTGCACCATTTTGCAGTCCCACCAATGATGTATGAGAGTTCCTTTTTATCCGCAACCTCGCCAGCATTTATTGTTCAGAGTCTTTTGGATTTTAGCCATCCTAACTGGAGTGAGATGTTATCTCAATGTGGTTTTGATTTGCATTTCCCGGATGCTGAGTGATGTTGAACATTTTTTCATATGTCTGTTGGCCATTTGAATATCTTCCTTAGAGAAATGCCTACTTAGCTCTTTTGCCCATTTTTAATTGGGTTGCTTGTTTTTTTCTTGTAAAGTTGTTTGAGTTCCTTGTATATTCTGGATATTAATCCTTTGTCAGATGTATATTTTGCAAATATTTTCTCCCACTCTGTTGGTTGTCTTTTAACTCTGTTAATTGTTTCTTTTGCTGTGCAGAAGCTTTTTAGTTTGATATAATCCTATTTGTTTATTTTTCCTTTGGTTGCCCATGCTTTTGGGGTCGTATTCATGAAGTCTGTGCCCAGTCCTATTTCCTGAAGTGTTTCTCCTATGTTTTCTTTAAGAAGTTTTATTGTTTCAGGGTGTATATTTAAATCCTTCATCCATTTTGAGTTGATTTTAGTATATGGTGAGAGGTATGGGTCTAGTTTCATTCTCCTGCATATGGATATCCAGTTATCCCAGCACCATTTGCTGAAGAGGCAGTCCCTTCCCCAGTGAATAGGCTTGGTGCCTTTGTCAAAGATCAGATGGAAGTAAGTGTGTGGGTTGATTTCTGGATTCTCTATTCTATTCCATTGGTCAGTGTGTCTGTTTTTATGCCAGTACCATACTGTTTTGGTTATTATAGCTTTGTAGTATAGCTTAAAGTCAGGTAGTGTTATGCCTCCAGCTTTAATTTTTTTACTCAGCATTGCTTTGGCTATGCATGTTCTTTTGTTATTCCATCTAAATGTCTGAATAGTTCTTTCCATTTCTGAGAAAAATGTCATTGGAATTTTGATGGGGATTGCAATGAATTTGTATATCACTTTGGGTAGTATGGACATTTTCACTATGTTGATTCTTCCAATCCAAGAGCATGGGATATCTTTCCATCTTCTTGTATCCTCTCTAATTTCTCTCAGCAGTGGTTTGTAGTTCTTCTTATAGAGATTTTTCACATCCTTGGTTAACTCAATTCCCAAGTATTTTATTTTTTTGGTGGCTATTGTAAATAGGCAGGCTTTCTTGATTTCTCGTTCTGCATGTTTACTATTGGAGAAAAGAAATGCTACTGATTTTTGTGTGTTGATTTTGTATCCTGCTACTGTTCTGAAATCATTTATCAATTCCAAGAGTTTTTCTGTAAAGGCTTTAGGCTGTTCAATATATAGGATCATGTCATCTGCAAACAGGAACAGTTTGACTTCTTCTTTTCCAATCTGGATGCCCTTTATTTCTTTCTCTTCTCTGATTGCTCTGGCTAGTACTTCCAGCACTATGTTGAATAGGAGTGGTGAGAGTGGGCATCCTTGTCTGGTTCCTGTTCTTAAAGGAAAAGCTTTCAGCTTTTCCCCATTCAGGATGATATTAGCAGTGGGTTTGTCATATATGGCTTTAATTATGTTGAGATACTTTCCCTCTATACCTAACTTCTAGAGGGTCTTTGTCAAGAATGAGTGCTGAAATTTATCAGATGCTTTTTCACAATCTATAGAGATGATCATATGGTCCTTGTGTTTGAGTTTATTAATATGGTGTGTCACATTTATTGATTTGCGTATGTTGAACCAACCTTGCATCCCTGGGATGAATCCCACTTGATTGTGGTGAATAATTTTACGTATGTGTTGCTGTATTCTGTTTGCTAGTAATTTAATGAGGATTTTTGCGTCTATATTCATCAAGGATATTGGCCTGTAGTTTTCTTTTTTGGTTATATCTTTACCTGGTTTTGGTATCAGGATGATGTTTGGAAACTATACAAACACATGGAAATTAAACAACATTCTACTTAATGACATATAGGTCCAAGAAGAAATCAAACAGGAAATCAAAATATTTATTGAAACTAATGAAAATAATGATACATCATACCATAACCTGTGGGATACTGCAAAAGCAGTATTAAGCGGGAAATTTATTGCATTAAATGCTCACCTCAGAAGAATGGAAAGATGGCAAGTGAACAACCTAACACTTCACCTTAAAGAACTAGAAAAACAAGAACAATCCAAATCTAAAGTTAGCAGACGGAAAGAAATCATTAAGATCAGAGCAGAACTTAATGAAATTGAAACCCAAAAAACAATACAAAAGATCAATGAATCAAAAAGTTGGTTTTTTGAAAAGATAAATAAAATTCACAAACCATTAGCATGGCTAACGAAAAAAAGAAGAGAGTAGATTCTAATAACAAAAATTAGAAATGAAACAGGTGATATTACAACTGATTCATCTGAAATACAAGGAATCATTCAAGACTACTATAAACAACTATAACGCCAACAAATTTGAAAATCTGGAGGAAATGGATAAATTCCTGGACACACACAAGCTCCCAAAACTGAATCATGAAGACGCAGAAAATTTAAACAGACCAATAACAATAAAGGAGATTGAAGCCGTTATCAGAAGGCTCCCAACAAAGAAAAGCCCAGGACCAGAAGGATTCACAGCAGAATTTTACCAAACATTCAAAGAGGAATTGACACCGATTCTTTACAAACTATTCCAAAAGATTGAAACAGACGCAAATCTCCCAAACTCATTCTATGAAGCCAATACTTTTTAATATCATTTTTATATGTACATCTTCTCAGGTATGCTGTAAAATTTTCAAGGCCATTTCTTTCATTTCTTTATTGTCCCAATGTAATCTAGCACAAGTAAAAAGTGATTAACCCTTGATGTTGTTTTTTTATCCTTTAATATAGCACGTTTAGTAAATATGTCATGTTTCAGTGTTTTATTTATTTTTTTCAGATATCTAACTAAGTAAATATTTCTGGAATTTCTACTTAATGAAACATAAATAAGCAAATGAAAGATAGATTAAAGAAACTAGTCAGAATTAAACAGCCTTAATGCCTTTGTCAAAATTATTTTTAAGATAATACTTTTTCTTAACTAATTCTAAAATGAACGTGTTCTAACATGTTTGAGTTTTTCATATAGTTTTAATAATTTGTCAATTCAAAATTAAAAATTCAATTTCCAAATATGCCATATATAACAAGTAGGCTTATATATATTTACTGAGGAATTGGTAGTGTATAATCAATTTAATCCTTATTTCCATTAAGGTAGTTTAGTATTGCCATTTAAGAATAGCACTTATTAGCTCTGTTCACTTATCACTAGGCATAAATAGAGCTGACTACTTAGAAATCAATTTTAGCTAAAAATCCTTCTACTAATATCTCCACTCCCTATAATTGCCAAATTAATAATGAATATCTGGACTTTAGAATTAAATGTCATTAGTCTGCTTGCCTTGACTTTTTAAAATATTAAAAACAAAATAATATTTTGGATTGTCAAAATTTGAGGATTATCATGACAAGAAAAAGAAGTGACTGTTTTTTCCCTACTTAGAATATTTTTCTTTACTGAGTTTTCCGTAAGTTTACGAAGTTTTTTTTTTTTTTTTTTTAAATCAATTTGGTGAAATGTCTTACATTTCTGTTATTTACTCTGTCACTTCCAGTTTTTAAAACACTGCCATTACACAGCCATGGAACAGAGTGGTCTTGTGAGTGAGCTTTGCTACAAAAGAAAATGAGACTAACTGGAAACTCGCCGTGGTTCTGCCATTCACTGTGAGATTGATAATATCAACAAAGCCATTAGGAGATTTTTCCACTCTTAGAAAATGGAAATTGCAGAACACGAAACCTAGTCTATTTGATTTCAGCCATAACAGTTTTCAATATATGATAACATACATTTGACAGAAAAGTTGAAAAAATATAAAAACTTTGTGTGTGTTTTACTTATGGCTACATTGATTACAAATACTTAGTTCGTATATCTAAATCTTACAGAACATTCAGAATGTTTCTTAGGTAGACAATCTCTGGAATAATTGCTGTGTTTACTGTTTCAAGTTATGTTAGTACATACCATACACTAAACTTTTTTCTCTCATTTTCTTATTAAAAAAACAGATAAAATAAGTTTAGTTATGAAGACCCTTACAAATGAGGCAGCTGAGGCTTCCTACAAAGGATAACAAGTGGTCATTTACAAAAGAAGATGGTCAAAGCCTAAAAATAAATGTAGTAAAAAAAGGGTATGAGGGTATTTCAAAAAGTTTGTGGAATAATAGAATTAAAAGATAATAGAAATCTTTCCATAAACTTTTTGAAGTACCCTGATGGAGTGTGAATATGCACAGAAGTGAACTGGGAAAAGCAAATTGCAAGAGTCCATAAATTCTACAGATAGTGAAAGCTGGTTCAAGAAGAATGAATAAGAATGTAATGAAGAAAGAAGCCACAGCCTATTGACTAAGGTCAGACTAAAGGAACACACACAGAAACCAAAAAACTAACAAAGCAATTACGATGCAAATGCTTCAAAAAATTCTGAGTGCAGAGGTAGAAGGATAACAGCAAACCTTTATTACAACATTTAAGTGCCAGGTGTCTTCTAAATACTTAACTGAAGTTAATTGGTTTAGTTATACTCCTCTGAAGGAGGTGCTATTTTGATATTCATTTCAACAGATGAAGAAACAGATACAGTGTGATTAGCTTACTTCTCTAGGGTCACTCAGCTGCTTGGGTGGTGGAGCTGTCTTCAAAACCAGTCTAGCATCAGTCTGTGTTCTTAACCATTACACATACTGCCTCTCCTGAAGGATGAAATAACATCCACAAAAAAGCAAAAATCCAGAACTGAAAGAGTACTGTACCACAGTTAACAAACATTAAAAAAAAAAAAAAAAAAGCCCCAGAAATATAGGCTTGGGCAGCCCAAAAAGGGAACACTAAGACATAGCTGCATATCCCAGCCCCATATCTGGTTGCAGTCATAAGAGCTCATCTGGAGGGAGTTCACAGAGACCTGACATCTGAGATCAGTATTTTAAAAAGTGAAGAGTGCAGTCATTACTTTATTAATGATGACTTAGTAGCTTTATGTACTTATCAAGTTTATGTACATTTGGCTGAAATTATATCAACTCATAGTGTCCATCCGATACTCTTGATTGACTGGCGATGACAATCAAGGGTTTAATGAAGTACATAATGTAAATAAAGCCATGTATGAAATAACCAGTAATTTCCAGGACTGTCAATCTTGGACACATGGATAGAGTGATGACCAAATTTAATTAAATAATGCCATAAGTGTTGCACATACTCATTGTTAGTGTTTATTAACATTACAACCATAACTGTGACTTATATAATTCGATAATGTTATCATAAACCCTTAAAAATTACCCATCTTTACTCTAATTTGGATTGGTGCTGAAATGGAAAAATAGTGATATGATAGCAGACGAAACAAATGCATTCTTATTCAATAAATTAAGTTCTTCTGATAAACAAAATCTTTTAAAGCATTCAATCCATGAAGGAAAAGAAAATTGCAAAAAACAATCTCAATTGTGACAGTCATCTTTAGAATTAAAAAAAACTTAATTTTTAGAACTTTACTTTTCTGTTGATTAGACACGTACCATTGTGTTGTATGTTTGGTCCTCATATAAAATGGCTTTAGACTATTCTAGTTTCTCTCCATCTGATTACAGTTATAAACTGAGATTTAGGGGATTAATGAAGTGTTTAGTACTGTATTATTACAATTGTTATTATCTGTTATAATCTACAACATATTCCATTCTTGCTTTTCTATTGCCCTGTTACGTTTCTCATTAATATTTATTTATCTTTGTAAAACAGCATCATAAATATAAAGAGGTGATGTTTCAAATTATCATTATTAATTTGCACTGGTGCTATTATTATTTTGTATTTCATTTTATGACCTTTTTTTGCTTTTGAAATCCTTGAAATTTCTGTGTTTAGCAAATTTCGATTTGATTTAGAGACTTTATATTATTGCTGTATATTATCAAAGCAGAGTTACATGGTTAAGAATTCATATTTTGTTTTTGTAAAGTAACTAATACATGATTAACATTTGAAAAATAATATTCACCAGGGGAAAATTATTAATTATGTTGAAGTGTACCTCTTTAATGGATTACAACCCATTTTTTTTTTGGTTTATTTTACAGTTCATGCCAACTTCTAGATATAAGTGAATGCTATAATACAATTCCAGTGTCACCTTTATCTCAATAATTGCCTGATTTCAGAAGTTTACACATTCTGCTAATGAACTACATATATTCAGGATGACTAATTTGTAACTGAATTTGTCATCCAGTAAAGGCTACTTAAGCCTGGATTATAAGTAGGAGGAAACAGATATGTACTTATAGCAGCCACTGTGGTTAACCTCTAACAAAACCTCTAAATATAAAGTCTTTCTCTGCAAAATTGCTATTTTGGAAAAGGAAAAGTTTTGATAGATAGGGTATTCAAAAACCAAACCAATAAATTCAACAGGTTAATCTCCTCATTCTGAGAATTAGACATAATGTTAGTTCCTTGACATTAGTGATTTTATTGCCTTGGGAAAATGTGGCTATTATGGAAGAAATATTGGGTTGAAGTAAATGAAGCTGAAAGCAGAGTGGGACTCTAATGGTGAAAATTGCTCAGCGATTCAGTAATGTCTTTTCTAAAGGAAAAATTGCAATCTGGTAGTTTAGTATGAACTGGAAAAACTTGAAGAAATTATTCTACTTCATGCGAGTCTTCCAAGATGATAAAAGCCAGTATTTTGAAGGAACTAAAAGATCTTTATAAAAAAATAAATAATGAGTCAAGAATTAAAAGCACTTTACTTCTAAATCATAGTCTTGATACAATCTTGCCAAGCATTTTGAAATGCTGGTCCATTAAAAGTCTATTTTTCATCTGTAATTTATTAATTTATTGTTTGACAGTGATAAAAAAAAATAACAACTTGCTCCTCTGTTTCTGGGCATCCTAATTTGTATAAGCTTTCTTTAACCTGAAATTATATGACATTATAAAATTTTTGCTCAGTGTGAGCAAGAAGTTGACCTAGTGATATTCTTTGATGTTCTTTGATTTCCTTTTATATAAGCAAGTAAACAGGACCAAATGTGTAAGTCTGTGCACTAAGTCAAAACCATTGTAAGTGGTTTTATATGAAAGTATATATTTTATGTTATATTTGTTCTGTATCTTCTCCTCAGGATGACAGTTGTATCAGAGTTCTTTTCATACTATCAATTGCATAGCAATTACACTGAGACCTCATCCTAGTGTGTTCAGTGCTGTCTACATTGGTTTACATTTTCTAATGCAATAATTTAGTTGCCAATTAGAACTTAGAAACAATGGAACTCTTTGAAACAATGCTTATATTATAGTATGCATGTACTTTTTGCAGATTTACTAAATTAATTTAGACTTGCATATCTGACACACACATAATACACGAGAAAGTGTGGTTCTTGTTTGGAACCTCTGTTCCTTTTTATGAGAGAATTGCCAGCATCTCTCTGCTTAAGAGACACAAAGCAAAGCTTGGTCCAGGTTGTGGTTATCTATCCAACTTGTTAACCCTTTGTCTGAGAGTCTCTTCTCAAAGGCATCTTTGACCTCAATATGCTGGCCATTATTTTCTCTACTTAGAAGTGAGCTAGTTTTAGGGACTCTTAGACTTTTCCTGTGATGGATTCATTGTCCAATTTGTATATCGTAAGAGCTTACTCAGCTAATTCCAAAGAGTCCCTTGTGACTGCCCTAGCTGTTTATAGTTGTTTCTCTTGAGCATTATTTTGCTGTAGTCTATAGTGAGTAAAGTCCTGAACTTCTGTGTAATGACTCCCTGACTACTACATCACCCACTAATCTCTAAATTCCTCCTTTGTGGTGGGTGACTTTACACACACACACACACACACACACACACACACACGTACATTTATGTATATGTTTATATGTTGTCAACCCCCTTAAGTCTGTGATTCCAAAGTTTAATAACTAGATTTCTAGCTATGATGTTAGTGAAATAAAAGCTATTTCCTTCCCCAAGAAATAAAGACAAATCCTTTCAGCATGTTATTTTTCTGCTTTCTGCTTCAAAATTCAAAAGGCTTTAACTTAGATCAAAAGTTGTTGGCTCCACTCAAGTGTAAAATCATTTCCAATAAAGTTTTATTTAAAGTGGGCTAGGAGTCTTGGATGGAGGGAAACAGTGTTAAAAGGCAGTTACACAAAAGTAATTGCTTGCTTAGGTTTTACTTAGTAGTTGGTTAATAATTAGGCAGAATGTGTGTATTTCCTGATTGTAAAAGAGAGCTAAGTAATAGTGTCTAAGCACGCAGGGTGTTGATCACTGTCACGCCATTTGGCTGTATTCAGGATGTTAGAGTAGCCTTATTCAGAGCCACTTAGTCACTCCACTTAGGGGAAGCACCAAGAAAACCATGACAGCATTGCCTCCTTCTCAACAAGTAGATTCAACTGCTCAGTGGATCTGACAGTTCTTGCTTCTCCAGTGCAAAAATGAATGGAGGACTACTTTTGACAGGGAAAATAGCCTTTACGTCATGGCATAGCATGTTACTAACGGATATTAATAGCAGTAGTTCAGGAAAAAACCCTCATGTTTTATTTCAGTATCTTTGATGGGTTAATTTTATTAAATGCTCTAACATTAAATTTGTGACATGAATATGTTCAGTTCTGTTCGTAATCTATTGAACACATAATATAATTTTTGTAATATTCAGCCAGTTGGATGGATGTTTTCATAGAGCACTAAGAGTGTTTTGTTACCTGTATTGTGCTTCTGTGTTTTCTGATGCTTTTTCAGCGTCATAGGTCTCTCAGTGCTGGCCTCTAGCAGGGTAGTTGCTTCGCACTAGCAGTGTTCCATTGGGAATGAGAAGTAAATAATGGGAAGCAAATAATGGGGAATGTGGGAAACAGAAGTTGTGAAGTTGTGAACTTGAAGGTTAGTCTAGAAGTGCTGTCAAAACCAGGTGAACTGGAAGATGAAAAGACCTAGCCTCCTGGGGAATTGAGGGCTGTGGCGACCAAGCAGACAGTTTATCTCATCAGATGGCATTTGGCATATGGTACTTCTCTTTGGATGCCAGTATCTTAGGGACCTAAGGATAGAGCATGGAGGTCAATGGTAACTGGAAGGTATAGCCAGGTAGCCTTTCCTCTTTGTGAAACCATGGCCCTACCCTCTATCCTCTTGGGTACCTCAGTATGGCAACCACTTTCTTTCTGAAGTTTGATCTCAAAATAGTGAATGTTTCTTCATATCAGGACTTTAGGATAGATCCTAAAATACACAAGGCCTGAGCAATAGCTGCAATCAAATGCTCAAAGAAACTTTTTAAATTGTTATACCCTTCTTAGGTTTATCCCTCCCTTCTAGACTCCATGAAACAATCCTTTATTATGATTCTTTTGCATAATAACAATCCTAATTTCACAACAACCAGGAATGAACTTTGAAAGAATTGAAAGAGGCTGCTTTTCAATGTGTATTTCTTCCATCTCTCTCTCTCTCTCTCTCTCTCTCTCTCCCCCCCTCTCCTCCCCCTCCCTTTCTTCCCTCCCTCCCTTCCTTCATTCATTCTCTCTCTCTCTTTGGTTAAGATATTGCATATTTTTACAAGAATGTACATGATGTGTCTCTCACAAACAAAATTTTTTTCTAGTTCAGGATAAGGACCCATTTGCTCAACTCTAAGGCTAAAAAAATTATTATTTATAAATAATCCTCTAAGATATGATATTCTTTCAAAAATGGAAGAATGTGCTTCTGATATCTCTACAGCGTTTGTAACTCCTGCTCAAGAGAAGGAAGAAGCTCTGTGACTGGAATCTGCATGTGCAGTTAAGTCTTGTTCTTTGTAACCATTTTGGTGGGCTCTAAGATTTCCAAGCACAGACATTGTGAAACAGAGTACATCTGTACCTGTTTCAGATTTACAGAGCTGTGGGTCCTTATTAGCTGTTCATTGATGGTAAAGATAGGAATTTACATAACATTTTAATTTTATTCATTGTTTCATAATTATTTTATCAATGAACTCCTTTGACTCATTCTTTCTATGAGTTTTCATCAGGTAAAGGAATGAAGTTTAAAAATATTTCAGTAACTTGCTTGTGATTGCAGCATATAAGGTAGCATGCTTTGGCCTCCTAATTTCCTACTCACTAACACATTCATTCTGTGAACCTCATAGTGTTGCAGAAACAGCCACATCATGTTTATCATTCAAGCTTAAAATATATTAAAACATTGAAAATATATATGTATATGCATTAAAATCATTAAAAATATCCAAGGTATCATAATGTGGTGATTGACAGGAAAAGGTTTGGATCAGGCAAATTTTGAAATTAAGCACTGGATCGTTCATTTTTAATAGTGACCTTGCCAAGCCTCATCTGTATAATGAAGATAATGTTTATGTTTTTAGGGTTCTGAAAATAGCAAATGAAATAATAAGTACTGAATAGGTGGTTTTTAAAAAGAGAGACTAAATAGCTCTTCCCAAAAATTTGGTTTAAAAGAGAAGGTGAGAAAGTTAAGAACTATCATATTGCACAGTAGGGTATTTGGTTAACAGTTAATTTTTGTGTGTTACCTAATAGCTAGAGGAGAAGCTTTTGAATGTTTTCACCACAAAGAAATAATAAATGCATGAAGTGATTGATGCATTAACTACCCTAACCCAATTATTTTACAACATGTATGTATGTATCAAAATATCAGATTGTATCCCATAAGTATGTACAATTACAATGTGTAAGTTAAAATGAAAAATTAATAGATAAATAATAATAATAAATCAATTATCATTTTTTTTAATACCATGTTTTACAATTTCTAATATTCGGGGGTTTTTTTCATTTTAACATCTGATATTAGAAGACACTTTATAAAAATGCTCCTTTATAATTTAAATTTAATTAGAGTTTTTTTCTTTCTTAGTAGTACATAAAATATTGATGTGTCTTACAATTGATGACATTTTAGATTCAGTGAAATATGGTTTTTATGATACATATAAACATTTCTTTTTCTTCAGGAACCAGTAATGTATAGTCGCTATGCATTCAAACCTCAGTTGTACATAAATAATGCCAAATTCCTATCTTTGCCTCACCTTCTTATCTACAAAATGAAAGCCTATCCCATGACATTGTTAGGATTAAATTAGAAAATGTACACAAATTTTCTTAACACAGTGTCTCATGCAGAATTGTTAAATGCACAGTATTAGCCATTATTATTATTATTATATTCATTTTCCCAGAATCTGTGAATTAGTAGACTTGGATGCTAGAGCCAGGTCTGCCCCTAATTAATTTTGGAATCTTGAGCAAAGTACAGTACTTAACTTTTTTGTCTCACATTCCTGTTCTGCAGAAGAATGTTTTGGCCAAGATGAACTCAATTAATTCTGGCTCTAAAATTTTGTGATGTTATTATCTAATTTGGAGTATTAGCATAATATGACCATGAAATTAATTTTCTTTCTTTCAGTTTGTGGGGACATCCATGGACAATTCTTTGACTTGATGAAGCTCTTTGAAGTAGGGGGATCTCCTGCCAACACTCGCTACCTCTTCTTAGGGGACTATGTTGACAGAGGGTACTTCAGTATCGAAGTAAGTCAACATCATTTCTTCTTACATGCTCGGTTATGGGTAAACAATGTCTTAGTAAAATAAGAACAATACATTTTATTGCTTCAAGGAAATCCCTAGTCTATTCCCATAAACTTTAATTCACTTTATTCATGAGATATTACATATCTTATTTCAGTTGATTCCCATATGCTTTTTAATGTAGAGATACCAAAAACATGGTTAATAGTAAGATTTTGCATTTTGTACATTTTATATATTTGAAAATCTGAAAAAAGTACATCTTATTTTACATTAGATAAATCTATTTCCTATTGAAAGAACTAATCAAGGTTGATAAAATAAGCAGGAATGTGTTTTCATGGTTTATGCCTTAATTGTGAGATAAGTTACCTTTGTAAATTGATAGCAAAATTCCATTTGTGTCTGTGTGTGTGTGTGAGTACACTTACAGCTGCTGTATTTTGTCTTTTTTTTACACCTGTCATCTAACTACGGTAATTTGTCAAATTCATTAATTAGAACAAAAAAAAAATATATAGCCTTTGAATAGAGGTTCTCCCCCAGCCTCCCATCTACATCTGCCTTAGGTAAGTAGAAATTACATTAAAAATAAAGGCAAGGACCCTGTTTTATTCATATGTTTGTTCTTTCTGGTGCCCAAGATGGTGTCTCAAACATAGTAAGGGCACAATAAATATTTATTGAAAGAAATAATTTGAAATAAGAATAAAATTTTAAAGAAACAGACCTTGTGTCTAGTAGTTGACATTATATGTGCTCTCTAAAAAATATTAAAAACTATTATTCTTAATTAAAGAGAGTAATAAACTCTACAGAAGTCTCATATCAACATCATGTATTCATAATAATCATATAAAAATATTTGTTTTAAAAATTTTATTATAATATTGTATTTACTGAAGGGATATTTAATGTTGAAAAACATGTCATCCTTAAACAGCTTTTGCTTTTAAAACGATCATACCAATTTTATTTTTTGGTTATTCAATTAACCTGCAGTCATTGGCCATATATATGTATATGTATATACACATACAGTCATGAGTCACTTAACAGTGGGGATACATTCTGAGAAATGCATCTTTAGGCAATTTCATCAATGTATGGGTATCATAAAGTGTAGTTAAACAAACAGATGGTATACACTACTACACACCTAAGCTATATGGTATAGCCTATTGCTTCTAACAAGTAATGCATTGTGCTATTACCTTATGACAGCTACAGTGTCACTAGGTGATAGGAATTTTTCAGTACCTTTAAAATCTTATGGGACCACCATCGTATATGATGTATGTGGTCCAGCGTTGACTGAAACGTCATTAATGGGCACATGACCATGAGCACATGTGTGTATAAACATATATGTATGTATAAACAAACATATATATGTGTATATATATATCTGTATTCCCCTCCCACCAGTACGTTAGTCTTTTCTGAGTTTAAGGATCACACATATCTTAGTTATGACGGTGATAGAGAGGGGATAGTGTTGTTGTATAAATCCAAAAAGAGAAAATAAAGTTTTGGCATTTCCTCCATTCGATACGTAAGTATTGTCAATCACATGGAATGTATATGCATATGATTAGGGCTGTGGAAAATTTGAAGAAATATGGCATATATCTTTGATCTCTAGAAACCTAAATCTGTATTTGAAAATGTAACCATAAAAATCTATATAGAATCAGAGGCATAGAAAAGTGATCATCCAGGGTTCAATTACTTGAATGGATTATTAAAATCTGCTGATAAAGAAGGTACAGAAAATAAAGGTTGTTGAGATATAGAAAAGTGAGAGAATACTGAGCGGGCTGACCAGTTACCTCAGTAGCTTGGAAGGTCGTACTGATCACATTGAGGTCCAGGGTTCCAGGTTCAATCCCTGTACTGGCCAGCTGCAAATCAATAAAATAAAACAAGAAAGAGAAGTGAGAGAATATTGAAAGCACACAGGGTTGGAGAAGACTGAATCAAAGACCAAGTAAGATTTAGCTGGGAGGGAAATTAAAGTGAGTAAAAGTACAAAGGAAGAAATTAGTGAAACTTATGAACCTAGTTCTTGTTTTCAGGCTAACTTGACCAGCTTAACTGGCAGGGAAGGGAGACTGAGTACAAATTGTGTGAGACGTTTGTATTCCATTAGGACTAATATCTGCCAGGAGTAACAACAGCAGTGAAACAAAGTCCCCTGCATAATGGTTGTTTGAACAAGATAGAACTTTATTTCCCTTTCTGGTAAAAGCCCATCGATGGACAGACCAGGACTGGTGTAGCCCAGCATGGTGCCTGGGTCCAGACTCCTGCCTTGTTGCTCTCATGTTTGTGGCCTCATTCCAAAGACAACTTTGTGACCCAAGACAGCGACACCATCTTCAACCATCACGTTACTTTCAGCAAGAAAAAGGAAGAGAAGGCTGTGTCCTCTGGCTTAACGGTGTTTTCCAAAAGTGGCACAGTTACTTCAATGTGTATCTCATGGGCCAGAATTTGTTGATAGGGTACAGGTGGTTCCAATATGTAGCCAGGTTTGAGAAAGACTGCGCTAGGCAGAAAACAGCAATGGGAGGTCAAGGATTTCTTAAATACTTGAATTATGGTTATGTAGAATCTAAGTAACTATTTTAAAAATTATTTTAGTAACTTTTACATTCATCTTATTCATTTAACATTTGTGGTGCTCCAAAGAAAGTTTCTCAGGATGAATGAAATAGATTTTCTACTTTCCTTGCAGCTCACCTTCCAAGTGAGGAAATCCCAAGACTATCCCATTGGAGTGATTATTTTTAACAGCCAAATAAATGATGGAGTGCTATGTTGGAAAATTTATTTAATATCATAGCATTTAGGATTTTTAAAAACTTTTTTTTTTGTTTTTTTGTTTTTAATCTAATCAGAGAAATGGTGCTGTTTCTTATTAATGTGGCAGTAAGATAAAGCACTAAATCATGTGTTGCTTGAGTAACACTTGGCACAATTGGGCTTTTCCTTCTTTGTCTCACCAACTCTGTCTTTGGACAATATTATTTTATTTCTTAATCTTACTGGTCTTTATTTACCTTTGATATTTTGTTTGATGAGTGCAGGTTTCTGAATCTGGCCTCAAACCACTTGAAATTTCCTAAACTTTTCGTAATTAGAGCTTTTTAGAGCTCTGTTTCCTTAAAGTAAAGAAGTTGCGAAGCAGTAATCACTAACTTGTTCCTTAGCAGACTTTTTTAATATACAATTAATCTAGATATTTGAACTATGAAAGTTGCAATATTTTGTGTATAATGTTCCTTTTCAAGCAAGGAATTAAGGAATCAAACTAAACCTTGGTGACATATTGTATTAGTCCATTTCTGTTGCTTATAACAAAATACACGGAACTGGGTAATCAATAAAGAAAGCAAAAATTGTTGCTTATAGTTTCTGAGGTAGCAAAGTCCATCTGGTGGCGGAGACAGTGACCCAGTGGTCTCACATTGCAAGATGGTGGAGCAGAGAGAACAGATAGTGACAGTGCCTCATGCACTGTCCTTTTAAAGCCCTCAGAACCACCCCTGACCACCATTTTTAATCCATTCACTACTGCATGGTCCTACAATCCAATCACCTCTTCAAGGCCACACCTTTCAATTAATAGTATCTCCCACCCTCTTAACACCACAGTGGGGGCTAAGTTTCGAATACATCAAGCTTGGGGGACAAAATTCAAGCTTCAGTGAGCTTTGGGGGGATGTAATTCAATCCACTACATGTATCAAATATAGGGATCATAGGACATTTAAAGATTCTGAGATGTATATATCAGAGTCCCCATTTTCAAAAACAGCTCTTTAATTAAACTGCAAGGGTCTGAGAATATAGCCCCAGAGACTTGCCACATATATATAAAAGTGACAAAATGTCTTAAATATGAAATGATCCATATTGATTAGATTGTAACCTTTAGGGGGCTTTGGAATGGCCAAAATGGTGATATCATCATCATATTTAAAATAGAATATATGTATAAAATATACTTAGAATAGTTTGAGAGTTTTTCTTTTGGATTGAAGAAGCTGACATTGTTTGCATGCTATAAATACTGTTTGCATGGTATAAATGATCTCATTTATTCCTCACAGTTCTGGAAGGAACATGTAGATGCCTTCCTTTTACGGGTATGGAAACTGAGGCTCAGAGAAGGTCACACACATGGTAAATGGCAGTGCTAGGATTCAAAGCCTGTGCTCTTTCCATTACCCCAGACCGTGGCTGTAGTATATTCATGAGATGTACCACAAAGTACCACAAAAAATGCACACATCAGTAATGCAGAAACTGATGCATAGCTACATTCACCTGCATATGTGCAAACATGTACACACAGCCCTCTCCCCCACCTATATAATCTGAAGATCAAAGCATTAAATATAAAATGTCGTCTGTGAGTACGATAGTGTTGGTTTAAGAAAAATCGTAAAATAAGAGCTCAGTTTTCCAGCATGTGTTATCTTAACAGGCTTCAAAAGATTCTTGATTCATCTCAATAATTCAGGGCTCCACTGCAGGTATTCTCCTTTGGCTATCCTCTGGGCAAAGACAAGCACTTAAGTTGAATTTTTACCAAATCACCTTTGAAGAGTATGTTCAGATTTCATCCTCTGCTGGGTATATTTACAGGCACTAATGTGCTCTGGGTAGTGCACAGAGCTCATTTTATTCACTGCCCCCCTCCCCTGCAATCTTCTTTTTTTGCCAAGATTAGAAATCGTTTCTCACAAAATTAGCCCAAATAAAGTAAGCAAGCTTTTGAGCAGTGATGAAAGAGCTAATTTTGTTTGAGGTAATTTTTATTTTTACACCAAATACTCCTCTTTCCAATGATCATGTTATACTACCTAATTTCTTTGATCAAGCTTTTGTGTATATGTAGGTCCATGGTTGAGTGTCTTTCTCTGAGAACACAGGGAAAAACTCAGAACTGCAAACAGGCATGCACAGCTGTCTCCTATTCACGTCCTCAAGCTCCTTTTCTAGCCATTCTGCACTGCACTGCCTTGAGTTCAGCAGCGAGCTGGTCCCTCCCACTCTACTTACATCCAGATCTCAACCCAGGCCTCAAACACATTTAAGCGTGAAGAGTTGTTATGTTTATTAGCTGTGAATTCATAGACCAGAATGAACCACAGCAAGTCAGGCAGTGTTCCATGCTTCTGCCTGAGAATAACAAGCAAGCAGTGTAGCAAATGATGTTAGGTGACAGAGTAATGCCACAGACATGAGGAAGAAATTGGCTGTCTCCCTAGCCCCTCATCTTTATAGTGTACTGCTGGTCCACCTCAGCTTCTCTGCGTGCTTGTCAGATCAGGCAAATGATTCTTAGAGGAACTACGTTTGATATTTTGGGAGTTTGGATCTTTTCCCAACCAATGCATATCCTTCACTTAATTGTTTAATGATTGAGAGGCAGTACTTCTGATTGTAATGTTTCACAGTACGGATACTTACTTTCGAGAGCTGATTAATATATAGCTAAAGGTGAATATTTTTTTTTTCATTTCCTTCCTTCCTCTTTTACATTCTTCTTTACTTCCCTATCCAGTTTTTCAAGAATACTTATTAAAAAGCATAAATCACAAAGTAAATCATTGTACTATTATCAGCGAACCAATTAAACTAATAAAGAAAATGATATCCTTAGTGCTGCTTCACTGGAGAAGATAAATAAAATAGGAGAAAGCTAAATCTATGACAAAAATTAATAAACAGAGGATGCTCAATCTTTATATTGAGTAACCCAAACTAACTGTAAGTTGTAAATATTTGTTTTATTAAGAGTAAGAATGGAAAGACAGTAGGGGTCCAGTTGAGGTGATTAGTGCAACTCACTTACATCTCACCATGCAAAAAGGCCAGCATAACATGGCACTCTGCTTCTACCTTACCCGATTAATTCAGTGAAAATTTCATTCAAATTAGCCATCTGATACCCCATACACAAAAATAGATGAACTAATTTTATTTCACTGCTTCATCGGTTGTGATAATTTTTTACAAGAGACTTTCGTTTTTTTAAGCTAATATCAGGTTATAATTCTGCTTCAGATCTTCAGCTGTGCAGAATGTTAGAACTTTAGAGGGCAAAATATTTGCCAGCAAGACACTGTTGTGTTTGGCAGCTCTCTGCCACCAGATGTTGAGGGTGAAGGCTGGCAGGGCTCCACTCTCCAACCCACCCTTGCCCTTTCATTTACCATGCCACTTCTTCCAATTGGCTGCATTTGTGGTTTTATTCAGTGTTTGGGAAGATATTTTATTCTTGCCACAGGGGAGAAGGAAATAAAATGTGAAAAGAGGACTCATTTTTAGGGTATTTTGAGCCAAAGATATGGAAATTGAGTTTTCTTTTTTTTTCTTTTTATTTTCCCGTCCTTCTTTCTCTCTCTTTCTTTCTCTTTCTTTCCTTTTTTCCTTGTTCTCTTCCTTTCTTCTTTGTCTCCCTCTGTTCCTCATTCCCTCCCTTCCTTTTCTTCCTTTTCACTTACAGGAAAGAAGCTAATATTTCCTGAACTCCTACTATATGTTAGATGCTTCACATCTATTAAATAATAAGGGGAATTAAGTGTTCACTGCATCATTTAAAAAGTGTGAATAGATAATGATAGAAATATTTAGCATCAAACATTTCCGTATCACTCTCTTAGGTTTCAGTTATGAAAGAGCTGCAATAATTAAGAATAGAGGTGAAAAAGCCACACGTTAATATCAAAACATGATCTTGAACAGATTGAAAAAAAGAAAATGTGGGTCATAGAATATGACTCCTCTATTTGATTGGGGTTAAAAATTGCAGTTTAAATTTTAATGGCAAAGACAATAGCTTTGCTTTAAAATAAATTGTTACAGGCAAAACTGTTTTAAAGAGGTCATGATTGTGATTACATTTCCAAAAGGATATTGACTGGGAGGGGGCACATGGGAGCTTTCTGGATGCTGAAATGTAACTGTATCTAGGCAACAGTTTTATGAGAGTTTTCATATGTAAAAACTCATTGATGTGTAATTTAAAGATATGTGTACTTCACTGTATACAATTTATATTTTTATTACAAAAAAACCTTAAAACCTTTTTTAAAAAGCTACAGTGCAA
Organism: Cynocephalus volans; assembly: GCF_027409185.1. Classification (NCBI taxonomy): domain Eukaryota; kingdom Metazoa; phylum Chordata; class Mammalia; order Dermoptera; family Cynocephalidae; genus Cynocephalus; species Cynocephalus volans. The sequence continues at coordinate 87,921,001 of NC_084468.1, read as the reverse complement.
CCAAAACATGTATTCTCTTCCCCAGTATATAAATAAAATACATTCAATATAGCAACTTCAACAAATAAATATATTTTTAAAGGACAGTGCATACCCATTCCTATTCCAAATTAGACATCCTAAGTCAACAACCAGTTTTGGAAAACTATAATATATTACTTTCAGATTAAGGTGCAGCCTTATAAATTTTAAATTGGGAACAATCCTCTCATTGACATTAATGATAGTTTACAAAATCTTCTCTGAAATGTGAGATAAGCTTGAGTGATACAAACTCCTTTTATTGAAACATGTAAGTACAACAAGAAAGCTTGATACATAGAAATCAAATTCATTGAGCCACCAGACTACCTGCTGAGATGACAGGGAACTTTATATCACCAGATGGTGATGCTTCAAGGAACACTTGTACATGCCATTTGGTCAGCTTTTCAGAACTACTAATATATCACATGAACTTTAGCTAGTAACTATAATCAGAAAATGGTAATTAGAAAATTAAAGTAACATAGTGTACATATAATTTAATGTCAACCTATTATTTTTATTTATTTCAATCGCCATTGCATTGTTGGAGAAAGTATCTTGCTTGAACAACAAAATGATACACACTTATTCTGATAATTAGTATTTTCTCCAAAATTTGAGCTGTGTATTGAAACATAATTAGTTTCCACTCATTTTATAAATTACCATATAAGGTGACAGAGAAGATTCTTCTTTATAGGTAGCATAGCAAATAAATTGCAAGCTTTCCCCTGTAGTCATTATCTAGCATATCTGCCATATGTTGGAAAGCTTATTATTCCAGTATAAATACTATGGTTTTTTGATTTAAGATTTGAGTAACCAGAATCAGACTTATCTCAATATTTTTGTGGTTTCTGTATTTTATTAGCTTTACTTTTGGAACATAAATTTCATGAGGACGAAAAAGCATACTTGTTTTTCAAAGCATGGTTTTTTCTGTTCCTCATGGATTCTTAATGAATGCCAGTTGAGGATAACAAAATTAATACTAATAGTCAAGTATTCCAGTTACCCTAATGCACATTACAAGAAGACTGTGCCAATGTATGTTTATTCCTAACCTGGGGAATGCATTGTTGGCTGTCATTTCTACATAAACTGCAATGCCCAAGTAACTAATTTGAGAGTTTTAAGGTAAATGAAATGTATCTACTAGCTATTAGTAGTATGTATACTGAGATTCCCTGGCCTTCAAATGTAATTATATTTATATATAACAAATATTTAAGGTTTTATGTACCAAAGACACTGAAATAAAAGTTAAGATGATGGGGAAAAAAGAAGGCAGGGACCAAGCTAAGGAAAGAAAGTAATAGAAAATAGAGACGTGTAACCCATGTTAGCCTGAGCTTTGGCAGGGTTTGCCTTCAAATTTTGTCTTGCTCTTCTTTTCCAATTCTTCCATTTCTGTTACCTGATTTTTTAAATAATTAGCTTTTTAGAGGGCAGCATCTTTATTTTTTTTTATTAATTGTTAATCATATTTCTGCTTGTACTTTTATATCAGTATATTTTCATTTCTAGTATATTTTCATTTAGGCTTCTTCCCTTTTCCATTTTTTTCTAATCCAGCCTCTCCCACCCCTCCCAGATCACATAATTCTCCTTCTATTGACCATTACACAATCCTTTATTTTCTTGTGGTGTTTGATCCTCAGTACATGCATATTTTAGGTGTAGATGAACCTTGGCTTTGTACCGAAGTAATGTTTTCTGTTTGATCATCAATATCCTTCCTAATAAGGCCTTGGGTTGGGATATTTTGAGTCACAGTAACACATTTGATTCATTTCTTCATTATATGTGAGCAATAGAATGTACACGTATAATAGAAAAATATTTATTTTTGTATTTTTATTTTTCTCAGTGTGTGCTGTATTTGTGGGCCTTGAAAATTCTTTACCCCAAAACACTGTTTTTACTTCGTGGAAATCATGAATGTAGACATCTAACAGAGTATTTCACATTTAAACAAGAATGTAAGTATACTTCAAGCTTCTTTTAATACCCTACGTGCTAAATGTCACTTTAATTGATACTGAGGGCACATTACAATATGATCCATTGCTAAAAAAGGTCAAAACTTTAAAGTGACGAAATTCTCTATAAAGTGATTTAAGAATTTGAGATAAGATTTGAGATAATTTATCCTAAGAAACAAGTGATTAAATTACCCTTTAAAGATAGTCAGGATCCTACTGTTTGGGACAGTAATTCTACCCTTTAATCTTACATCATTCAAGAAAAGCAAATGGAAGGCAGATTGAACCCTATCCCTCTATTTTGAGCCAGATAGATACTAGCCTCTAGTGCATTTTACAAAATTGAAGATGACTTATTCCTTTAGACATAGATACTAGGAGTGGGTAATACTTCATATAAATTTCATTTTTCTACTCTCAGTTTTCCCTGTTGTTCACTGAAACTTTAATTTTTTTGTCATTTGCTCTTTTATTTCATGAAGCATAAAGACTTTTCCTCTCAAAACGAGATATAAGTTGATAAGAGAATAGCAGTGTGCAGTCAGATAGAAACAACTTTAGAAAATTTCTTGCCATTTGCTTTTCTATAAAATCATTCAGGCATATCAGCCAGCTTTATAGCCATCTTTTTGTTGGTCTTCTAGTTGTTTGTGTATATATTTTTTGTGATATATCTGCAGATATGTAGCCAGAATGTATATAAAAGTTCTCTCCTTTGCTCTACAAAAACTTATGACAAATTGTAAAATATGGACAAATGGCAAAAACAAAAAATCCTAGATGTAGAGGTTAATGAGTAACTCTTAAGAAATCTTGTTTAAGGGCCGAGCCCGTGGCGCACTCGGGAGAGTGCAGCACTGGGAGCGCCGCGACGCTCCCGCCGCGGGTTCGGATCCTACATGGGAATGGCCAGTGTACTCACTGGCTGAGTGCCGGTCACGAAAAAGACAAAAAAAAAAAAAAAAAAAATCTTGTTTAATTATGTTTTGGAATTTTCCAATGTGTAATCCTATGCTACTAATATGGTCCTGATGAGAAAACATTAAAACAAAAACAAAACTATTTCAGTGAGATGATCCTATCTGTGACATCATGAGAGTAAATATTTGCTTTTTATCACATTTTAAAAGGTAAAATAAAGTATTCAGAACGCGTATATGATGCCTGTATGGATGCCTTTGACTGCCTTCCCCTGGCTGCCCTGATGAACCAACAGTTCCTGTGTGTACATGGTGGTTTGTCTCCAGAGATTAACACTTTAGATGATATCAGAAAAGTAAGTTCTGATATCTTCCAAGTCTAATCATTCTATATGCTTCGGTAATAAATAGAAGACATTAATTATCCTGCCTTTATCACTAACTTTATCCTTTTTTATTAAAATGATTTGAAGTGGTCTTGAATCTCATCTTTGTGTTAATTTTTTATGTAGGAAGGAAGATATATTTATACTTGGAAGAGTTTTCATCTCTAATACCTTAGGGTTCATCTTACCATGTGATGTGTCATTGGAAATATAAAATATTTGATCTCTAAAAAATATGTGCCTTTTCATTTCCTTTTGGCTTTTTTCAAACAACACATTGTATATTCATGATATATTGTGTTAGAAATGTTGCTTTGCCCTTGGGAAAATATCACAACTTGGCCTTTAAAATGTGTCCATTTTATGTTTTAAAAAACATTTTTTTTGGTTTCAACTTCAAACTTTTAAGTAACAGTCTAACAAAGGCAATGATGATATTCTCTTGATTGTATTGAGTGGCTAGGTGGAAAACAAACAAAAAATTGACTTTTTAAGAGGCATTTATCTACTTAATTTAACATTGGCTATTACTGTTGTTTCAGCCAGCAAAAAGATGAGTTAGATTGAATATGGAAGTGGATTTGGTCTTTTTCTTGAGAAAATGTAACAATATGGGATAGTTTTATGTAGTAAAAGAGACAATCTTTTATTTGTGTTTATAACTATGATAATTATAACAATGTAAGAAAAAAAAAAGAGCAATCAAAAAACCCAACTTATTTTTCTTGGTGCACAAATTCCCACACATAGAAAGCAATCTGAATGATTTCTTACGTTAAAGTAATATTACTTTAAAGTATGATAATTTGTTCACATTGACATTTATAACATTATATGTGACTTGGAAGATTGTGTTGACCATCAAGCTTTCTATCTAGGAAATCTAAACTAAAATTTTTCTGTGACAGTTATGAATAGTTGAGAACTGTTTATTTTAGAACCTTCTTTCCTCTATTTTTATTAACTAAGAAAATGTGCTGGTGCTTATCTCAAAGAGGAAAGGAAGGGTGGAAATAATTCTAATTTTTTATTATTACTCTTTCCAATAACTTAGCAAGAATGAGTTGGTCACATTGTTCTAAATTACTGTATTTGAACAATAAAAATCAGAATATTGCTAAGTTTTATTCTAAAGACACATACTATTTAGTATTTATTTATATATTTAAACCTAATGTATTATAGGTAAACTTTGGCTTCAAAACAGTGCTGTACTAATCTCAAAAAATACAGAATTTACTGCTTAATTATAAGTTTACTTAAGAATAATCATAGACATAATTCAGATTCTAGTTCGTGCTTATCATTTTGGGGGCATTCATACGAAGAATCCCTTGGTGTCACTTGTTTACATGATTGCCATTGAATTGTGTTTTCCATTTCCTCTGATTTTGGAAACTCCATTGTTAAATGTCAAAAATCTGTATGTTGAACCACATTTACAAGTTAGTTCTATCACTTGACTTAACTTATTAAATTAGTAAATATTATTTTTCAATTGTGTTCAATGGAGAAAAAAATAAAAATATTTTATCTATTCATGTGTCCATATAGCATATTAGTAACCTGATAACCACCTACTGCAGTGGGTATGGAAAATGGAATAGGTCAAAGTATAAATAAGTGTAGTTGTTTTGTTAGCAAACATTGGGCTCCAACAACATGCTTTATGTTTTATTCTCTTGCCTTGATCAAATTTCATAGGCTTAGATGGAAGATGAGAAACTCAACAAGTATCCTCCTAAAAGGGGGAATTACATGTGAAATAGCATTTTTGCTATTTGAACAAAACTGATGCAGAAAGTTCTATACTACAGAGAATAAGTAGAAAGTGTAGGGCTCTCTGGCTGTTTTGCTGAGGAGGCAGTCATCAGCAAAATATATGTCCCAGGGAAAAAACTAGAAAATTTGATTGGTTGTCAGCCTAATATATCCACATGTCTCTATTGGATTTTTCAAAATATTAAAATATTGAATATGAAGAATATCAATTCTTAATAGGTTTTAATAGCTATGTTATCCTTTTTTTCCTAGAGACACTATGGTATCTGCTAACTCACCAAACATCCTTTAATTGCAGTTGAATCAAGATAAACTAAAGAAAAGTGATAGTGTTTTAAAATTATTGGCAAAATGTTATTTCCAGTTATTATATTGCTCATATATGCTCAAAACACACCTTTTAAAATTGAAATATGACTTTGCTAAACATTTATAGCTGGAAAATGGATTTCATATGAAGGCTTCAGTAAAACTATAAAACTTAGACCTGTGAGCCAAAGAATGACCAGCTAAATTTAAGGCTATTTTACTGCTCATCATTACTCTTATTTGTACCCAATAAGATCAGCTACTGTGGGTTTGTACTTTAATCAGAAACCTAGATAGCCCCTCATGAGCGAATATCCAAAATGTCATATAGCAAGTTCTCAGTGTCACATTGTTAAATATAAAAACCATAAGTAGTTCCCCATCCAGACTTCTAAATCACAGTTTAGTGGAGGCAGTAAAAGGAATTTGCCCAAAGATAAAATAAAAGCTCCTTCTCCACAAGTGAAACAGTGGCAGAGTCACATTAACAGGGAATGACTAAAACACTTGAGTAGATGAAATAAGTATGGAGAGAGAAGGACAAGTGAGCTCCTCAGGAGGGAGAGGAAAGGAAAATTGGAGATGGAGGTGGAGGGTAGAAGGCTGAGGAGGAAGGAGGAAGAACAGATGGCAGGAGAGAGGTAGAGGGCAGCTCACCTGGACTGTGGCTGGCGAGAGGGGGATGGAACTGCACAGTGCTGGTTTCTTCTGTTGCATAAACTCCAAGTTTTCAAAGATTAGTATTTTGCTCTCTGTCTTCTATTTTTCTTAGTTAGACCGATTCAAAGAACCACCTGCTTATGGACCTATGTGTGATATCCTGTGGTCAGACCCCCTGGAGGATTTTGGAAATGAGAAGACTCAGGAACATTTCACTCACAACACAGTCAGGGGGTGTTCGTACTTCTACAGGTGAGGACGGTGAGCTCGCCGGCTAGAATATCCTCGCTTCATAAACGCTGGGATTTGTTGGTCCATGTGTTTGATTTATTTATGATGTTCGTATAACTTCTTTAATAAACAAGTATGCATGAAAGGTTCATTTTGAAAGTCTGGCTCAGATGGGTTTTTAGGACTTGCAAAATGAAAATATAAATAAATGAAAAAGTGAATAAATAAATGTGAAATACATATATACACACATACATACACATATATTAATAGATACAATTTCTGTGAAGATTAGAAAAAGCAGAAAACAACATGTGATATGAAGGTGGAGAGACTGCTGAAGAAGATAGTAGGATTTAGTAGCAAATTTGTTCTATTTTAAGAGCTGTAGAAAAAAATCCAATGCCAATCTTGATTTTTCTTTCAATTATGTAATCATATTTAAAAATTTTTACCAGTTTTCATAACTTAAATCAGAAAAACAACTTTACACTGGTTAATTAAATTATATTCAAGCATTCTTATGTATTTTAAAGTTTATTAGGCTTCCTGGATAAATTAAAATGAGCAGCTACACAGTAGATGGGTACCATAGTAAGTTTATTTTTAGTATCTTGACAAGGTGAGTTGAAAATATTTTTACATTTATTTCTATTTATAATAGAAATGCTTACATTTGCAAATCTCTGGGGATTTTCCCATCCCATAACATTTCAGAGCACCTCAGAAAGGAATCTACAGCACAACTGGTTTCTGCATGTCCTCAGTCTTCCTGACATATCCCTTTGATTTTGTTCTTCCACATCTGCTTGTCCTCAGTTTCACCAGGGTCCCTCATCATTAGACGTACAGCTTATAATGAAAGTTGCCAGAGGGAAAGAGGGAAAGAGGTTTTGAAAAAGTTGAGAATTTTCAATTCTAGAATACATATTCTTTTTTCTTTTTTGAAACTTAAAAACCAAACTGATGTTCCCTGAAGTTAATGCTCAATTGCAGCCCCAGCAGCTAAGCTAATGGCAAGGCTGTAAGGATTCTGTAAAACACATCCAGCCACATATCCTCTGTCTCTAGAGTAAGCGAATATCATTCTTTTGTAGAACACTGATCAGATGTCTGTTCAGCAGTACAACATTTTGTTCCATATATTAAGTTTCCCTTATGGGGAAGAAAAGGTTCCTTTTACTCATTTGTTGATGTGATTGAGAAATTAAAGTTTGTGAACAGAAAATCTTGTACACTGTGAAGTATCATTCAAAGAATAGTTTTTCTTATAAATATTAACAGAGAGGTTTGTGTTAAGCTTATTTATCAGAAAGTTTACAATTTACTTCTATGTTTGGAAATTTGAGGACCAGGTCTAATGAGACTATTTTGGCTGAAATGAAGAAGCTTGGTATAAAATTTCTGAAAGGCCTAAGGTTTCTTTTCACTGATTAGTTAATTCAGGAGTAATCTTTTATTAAGGATATTTAAACTTTCAGTGAAAAGTTAAGTATTGTTAAAGTATATCAAAGCCAAGTGTTCAATTTTCCAGAGCTTGTGTTAAATCCCTTATTATACATAAATGTTTAAATTACTTGTTTGATACCACTGAGTTGTGCTTTGATAACATAATATCAAAAAAAATTTAAAATATTGATTTTGACGGAGTCATATTATATAAATTCATAGCATAGCATTCTGTAAGTTTTCTGAGTCAGCTATTCAAGTATATCATATTCCAAGCAAAGTCCCATACTGAATTTACATAAAGTTATGGTGTTTTTGTTTTGTGACCATAGACACAAATGTGTTTAGGTCAACAATAAAGTCCATCAACTTTAATAATAGAGGTATTAATTAGAGGATTAAGTATGTTTTCACACTTTTGTTCTCAACAAAATAATTATTTAACTCATCTTATTAGAGGCTCTTAATAGATAGTAATATGGATTGTGTGTGTGGCTGAATATCTCAATCCATAGCCGATAGACTGGCTAATGGAAAAGCAGTTTGGATTATGTTTTATTTAAGGAAGAGAAACTTGTCTCTCTCATTTTCCTATAGCTTTTTGATTCTTTTGTCTTTAGTGCCATCTTGAAAGTGTTAAGGCACCATCTGAGGTTGTAGTTCATAAAGTTGATCTAGATGGGCACAGATGAGCCACGAAATTGGTAGAGAAATGTAGTGGCAATTACCAGTTTGAGTTATTAGCGGTTGTTTTGATCCACAACTCCGAGTTTTACTTTACATGTTTATATATAGTTTGCATACTTAATTTGATATGCCATGCTATCTACTATCTAAAATGTTTTCTGGGCCATGATTTAAATAAAATGAAGCTATACAGAAAATGCTTCAGTAGGAATTTATTAATGCTGTTCATGATTTTTACTAGAAAAGCAGTGTGACAAACGAAAGAATCCATAAGAACTCTATTTTTGTGCCAGTGCTACCCTTATCTTTATAATCTTAGACCAGAGTTTGTATAGTAAGTGCTTATATTATTCGGGCACATAATTGAGATATTTGGAGCAGGCCAAGTGTTAGATTGTAGAGATTAGTAAAGATCATGACAAATTGGAGGTAAAGTTTTCATTTTCATGTAGACCAAAGAAAACTGTGAGCCAATTTGGGTGCTTATGTTGTCAGTTTGTATCTCTGCCTTGGATGAATCATGTACGCTTTCCTTGGGTTTACCTTGCTTCAAAATGACTGAGTTAAATTAGACATTCTAAGGTTCCTCTAAGTTTTGAGATTTGAAGGGCATATTGACAGTTATTTTTAAAGTGTCCTTGAAGCTGCAGATTGCAGCTCAGTCAAATCACTACTGGTCTCTTAATCACAAATCAGCAGGCTTTTTCTTTTCACGTGCTGCCCAACTTTTCTGCATCAGTTGATACTCTTATCAACCCTTTCCATCTTGAAATCCTCTGGTTTCTCCTTTTTTTACATGTCTTGATTCTCCTTTAATATATCAGGTAGATCCCTGCCTCTTCAGCTACCTCTTTCTTTGTCTTCCTCCTGCTTTTGGCATTTTTTTGTTGTTGTTGTTCGCACTTTCTCCTAGGACCTCACCCACTCTGCTAGCTTCCATGTGAACTATAAACTCTGGTCTGATTACTAAACCTATGTCTAGCACTTTGTCTTCTTATTTTCCCTGAGCTGGAATCTTCTATGTCTCATTGCCTGCTGAAACTTTTTATCTAGGTGTTCCATTGTTACCTTAATCTAAATTCACCTTGACTGAAGAGGCTTATTTATTATTTACTTCCCCACTTGCTTAATCCCAACTGGGGATTTCTCCCGGTGTTTCTGTATTTGTTAACAGTTCATTTTCCCAGTCATGCAGACTAGCAAGTATCCTTTCTCTTTCTTCCTAAATTGAAATCACCACCAATTAGTCATCATGTCTTATTGACCCATTCTTTATAATATCACCAGCATCTAAGCCATCCTGCCTTCTCTCTCTCCCACTCTGATTTCAAGACCTTCATTTTTAGTCTGTTGAAATCACACCTAAGAGAGGAATTGATAAAGAGCCACAAAAAAGATTACATTGTATAATGCTGAATATGCTAATTATCCTGATTTGATCATCACATCTTGCACAGTTATTGATATTCAACTCTGTACCCCATAGATATGTGCAATCAACTATGTTTCATTAAAAAAATAAAAAGAGAATCTGAACAGACCAAAAAAAAAAAAATATCACACCTTAGCTCCCTGCCCCAATTTCATAAGTATCCTCCCTCCCTCCCCTCTCCAACTCATACTTTTCCACTCATGGGTATCCTTTTCGAAAATTTACTCACTTGTTCAATTATTTAGCAAACATTAGCTAAGCACCTACTGTATATACCCTCCCCTAAGCTTTATAGATACTCAGAGTCCCTGCCTTCGAGGGAATGACAGTCTAGTAGCAAAGATCAATAAGCAGAAAACAGACAAGTAAAATGCAAAGTGAATACTGCTATGATGAATGTTCAGGCTATTACACAAACACGCACATGTGTGCACACATACACACACACTGAGTTAGGGGTCTTGACCCAAAAAGGGGATGGATTGTGTTTCAAGGAACTACTCGTAGTGGAGGTGTCATCAGACCTGAGTTTTAAAGGATGAGCAGAATGTATCTAATCAGAGTCATTGGGGGATGCTCCTGTAGTCAGGGAGAGTAGAGTTCATGAAAATATGAGGGGAGATAACACTTTGTGACTTTTGTAGATATGGCCACCCGAATCATCTACTCCCAGATGACATTTATTTGCTTCATTATCTACTAAAGCTGATCATTCATATAACTAAGCTATTCTACTCCTCTTTTTATATCCAGTAAAATGTGCCTATACATGCACCAAAAGACATGTAGAATATTGTTCATAGTAGTGGTAGTCATAATACCTAAGAAATGGAAACAACCCAAATACCCATTTAGTAGAATGAATAATAAATTCTGGTATATCTATACAACTAAATACAGCTATTGAGAATGAGCTAGCCAAAATTACACATGACATGAGTGGATGTCACAAATACAATGATAAGCAAAATAAGCTAAATAGTAAACAGTACATACTGTAAGGATTAATTGAAATAAGAGTTCAACATCAGAGAAAGTTAATCTATAATGTTAAAAGCCAGGGTGGTGGTTATCCTTAGTGAAGAGGTGGGCATAAAGGAGATATGAGGAGTTTCCGGGGTTCGTGTCATGTTCTATGTCTTGACTTGAATGCTAGTTATAAGGGTGTTCACTTTGTGAAAAGTCATCAAGTTGTAATCTTTTGATTTGTGCCGTTTTCTGCATAGATGTGTTACTTTAAGAAAAGGTTTGCTTTAAATGAAAATTGCTTGCTGCTTCCGAGGCAGCCAGCAGCCAGGTGCAAGAGAGGACTTTAGCTCTAGAGAAGTTCTGGCAGGAGGAGTTGGAGCCCTTCAGGACTTGATCCCTGGAGGGTAAAATCAAATTAGCTGGAGAACCCTGGGGCAAAGAAGAAACACAGCAAGTCCTAGGAAAAAACAGGCCTGACAGCAGCCAGGCAGCCCCAGGCATCCCAGGGCTAAGTACCCATTGCCAGGCCCCCTGAGAAGCAGAAGAGGAGTTGAACAGTTGGGTCAGAGTCCTCCCTACACCTGGGGCTGGAAAAGTGTAAGGACACCAAGGAGATGGAGGCCCCTCCCTGTACCTTGGTAAAGGACTGCAGTCTGCCAGCCTCTGCTTTGCTGCAGCACCAAGGAGGGAAAGGAACCCTTTGCATCTCTCACCTGCTTGCCTGCCCCTGTTGAGGCTACTTCAGCAATTGAGCCTGAGCTCCTATAAGCTGGTAACTGCTGCTAAGCATTTAGGTTATGAAGATGAAAAAAGTGTTCCTCTCTTAAGCATCCACTATTGCTGGAGAGCAGATGTGTGAAACTAATTTATACTAGAAGATGGTAAGTGACATATTAGATGCATATGATGTAGGAACACAGTGAATGTAGCAATTTTGTACACCTTGGGGTGAGGTAGGCTTGAAGGGAAGGACTTGTGGATGATAGTGTAACTAAGACTTGGCAGAAAACTAGGCCTTTCTAGGAGGAAGAAAATGCACAGGGAAAGTTATCTGTAAAGGTATAAAAACATAAAAACAAAAACATTTTGATAAAGCCTACTGGCTAAATCATGCTTAAAGAGTCTTAAATCTGGCATATTTAATTCAAGGTCTAAAATATAGTTTAATATTCTGTAAAAACAAAAATAAGAGAATAAATAGAAATATATATATAATAATGCTATTTGCTCTAGTGCCAAGCCAGTGTTTCTACCATTTCTAAGTTTTTGACTTTTCTACCTTCTTTACCTTTGCTCATGCTCAACCTGCTTCCTATCTATCCCTCTCCCTCTCTGGCTGGAATTCCAACCCCTTTTCTATCTACTAATTCACATACATCATTTCCTTTAAGATACAGTAGAGCATACATATTTTTCAAAAAGATTTCCCTGATTGTTCTCAGACCCAAATGCTTTCTTGCTTGTTTTATAATGTCTCTATAAAACCTGTACTATTTTATCTTTAATGTGTTTTATTCTTCAGTAGCTTTTCAAAAATAGTTTTTATAATGTTCTGTGTTCCTACCTAGATGAGAATTACCCTCGGGACAGAAACTATGTCTTGCTCTTTTAATAACCACCCCTCCCTGTGGCTAATACTGTCTTCTTACAAATGGAACAAGTCATCACTGGGTTTGTGATAAATTATTGGGGAATAAATGATTTTCCAACTCTCTCCATGGTGTTGGGGTGTTCAGAACTCTGCTTGTCCTGCCATTCTCTCTGTCTCTCTCTGTCTGTCTCTGTCAGTCTGTCTGTCTGTCTGTCTGTCTGTCTCTGTCTCTCTCTGTCTCGGTGTGTGTGTGTGTGTGTGTGTGTGTGTGCGCGCGCGCGTATTTATAGAATGCTTTTCAGCTTGAACATTTTATGGTTTATGATCATTTCCATTAAAGGGCATAAAAGTGTACATAGAGTTTTCCTCCTAATACTTTTAAAAGCTTTAATGTATCCTGGGCAGGTAGTTCACCAGTAATGGGAATCTAGGTGATACTCAAGTATTTTCTAAATTTACGTAGGGAAATATTAGTGATTCTTTGAAAGCTTGAGCATTCAATTATGTGTGTTTTTAAATTTCTAAAGTTTTTCTTCAAAATGAGTTCCCTCCAAGTGAATAATGCTAGTACTCTTCACTTAATGCTATTATCCTAGTAAATTGCTATTTGATTATTTAAATAACTTTTAGATTTCCATTAAAATCAGGTATATATTTCTGTGGGGAAAAACTTAGCTTAAACAAAGAAGGGTATCAAACTTAGCATGAAGAAAATATTTTAAAATATGACTTCATAAGACTGGTGGAAGCTGTTCCAAATGAAGTGGGGGAAAAAAGAGCAACCAAGCCATTTGCCCAAGGGCAAAAAAGTGGCAAAACTACACAAGCAACCTTTGTGTGACAGTGATAAGACAATGAACTGTCCTATAAAGAGGCATTGCAGAGGCACAAGAAATGTAAGTAAAGGGCTCCAAGTGATAGGGAAGGAACATTTATTGAGAACCTACATTGTGCCACCCCTTGCTGCATTTTATAGCCAGATATGTATCAAGTAAGTTTACTATTTTTAAAAGACCAACCAGCATCTCCGAAGTAATGGTTTCGTTTCCTGACACACACTGCTCTTTAAGAACAGAAGCCTTTGAAAGTACATGTTTTTCTCTCTCTCTTCCAAAACACACACGCGTGCGCGTGCGCGCGCACGCATACACAAATATGTGCAGATGCACAAAGACCATTTTCGGTTTCAGATCCCTTTTTGCCAAAGAACTAAAATCAGTATCTCTATAACTATATGCCATTTTGGTATTTTTTTTTTTTTCCCTGTTAATCAGGGAATTCTTACAAAATGTGTAGCACAGAAACTATGTTCATCGTCTTTTATAGTAAATTATTTTAGTGACATGTACTACTAAAGTAATTCCCTGACATGCTGTTTTTGTAATTGATTAATGATTCCTGCTGTGTATATAGTTTAGGTTCTAGTTAAGATTTACATTTGTTTATGAGTATTGGTTTGCTGTCCCTTGATTTGAATTGTCAAAATTTCTTTATGTTTATAACATACACTTATCTTGTTAAAAATTTTTAGAGCAGAGACATAGTGACTGTAAAGTATTTTGCAAGTTTAACTTTGAATTTCATTTATAATGAAGTTCTTGGAGTTTGAGAGTTTCTTAAAAGGCAAACATAATGATTGTATATTGAATATTTTTATAAAGTCAAGATGAATAAGTCTTAATATAAAGTTCTGTTGATTGTATTTAAAGTATAAATTTTAGAACCTTAATTTTTTTTTTTAGATTTTGAATGATATAATCAGATTTTGAATTAATATACCCGTAATATTAGATAAATTGATGTCCAGTATACTTACTCTCTTCTACCTCCTATCTATCTCTGTTGTGAACTCATGCCTGTACACAAAGATACAAATGGTGCCGTATTTGAGAAAATTGAGGTTTATATTTTAAATTCCATTCTCATGTAACATTTATGTGTCTATTCACTTTGTGTTTAAATGTAGACTTGTAGAAATTGATTTTATCTGAAAGTGGACACTTTTCTAGTGTCGTTATATAATCGCCTGTGGTTTTTTGGGTTTTTTTTTGTTTTTTTGTTTTTTTTAATTCACACACTTCCACCCCTTCCTGATTATGTAAAAATGTACAGCTGTAGGTGCTTTTTCTGCCACGAGAGAAAACCTGTCCTTAGAGCCAAGAGGCTTGTTTCATGAATGATGTATGTTCAATTATATTTGATCAAATCACATGTCTGGATGTTAGAGATAAATGTGCTACTCTTGATGATTTCATAACAGATGCTTCTCTTTCTTTTTGTCTCTGGCAGTTACCCGGCTGTATGTGAATTCTTACAGCACAATAACTTGTTATCTATACTCCGAGCCCATGAAGCCCAGGATGCAGGGTGAGCAGTTTTGAGGATTTATGAAAACCTTGCATAGCCCCTTTTTCAGAAATTCCTCATTTTGCTCAGGCTGTGCAGGTTCCCTTTTGCCAGGCTCATTTCCAGAAGGAATTAGATCTTAAATTTGTCTTCGGATGACACAGGTATTACAGAGTCCTGGGGAGTGAGTGGCTGCAGATGTGTTGTAAGGTCCCCTTTAAAGTTCTTCCATCTCCAGCTTGAAGGAGTCGACTTGCACCTTGTTTTATTCAGCACCGTAAGGGCACCTCTTATTTCTCTCAAATCCTGTATTTACCACTATCCCATTAGTGAGTAAATTACCAGCTACTTTTCAGTCTTGGTTGGCAATGTGAATGAGAATTACACATAAATATTTAACAGATATTGTACATTTTACTGTTGTTTTAAAGAATACCATTGCTGGTCCCTGCAAAGTTTTAAAGGAAAAAAACAAAAACAAAAAAACAAGGACATTTAACAAAGGGGAAAATCCCCTGTTTTAACTACCAAATGATTACTTAAAATTGATTTTGTGTTGTCTGATAAATTTTTAAAATATGTTTAAAAACTAGTTAGGAAACTTAAGAAATGTCAGGCACTCACTTTAATGGTGCATTAAATCTGCAGTAAGGAGACATTGGCATAATTAATTTTAGGATTTGAGGTCTGATACCCTTTTCAGTAGCCTCCACTGACAGACATTATTTGCCTTTAAGTGATTAAGCTCATCACTTCATATTATGTGTGTTTTGAAAAGTGGGAGCACTTCTTTTTATAACCTGTATGCTGAAATTGGCAATATAGATGCCTGCATTCTGAAAGAGGCACGTCTGTGATCCCCTGAATCAAGGCAGATAGTATGTTCCTTTCAAAATTAGCTTTTTTTAAGCAATCAATCAACAGGTTTGAACTGATCTGATATTATGTAGTCAGTGTGTTTAGCTGATATTTGAAGTAACTTGCTGATATACTCAGATCTTCAAATGAGTTTTCTCACTTTTCAAGGCTGTGGTGTTCTCACACTATTTTGGCTGACTGTTCCACTAGGCAGACTGCCCATTTGGGACAGATTTATCTTAATCATACTACATACTTGAAGTCATTGGCTTACTTGAAAATGTGTTGAGTGCATCAGTTAATATCAAGTATTAAGTATTAAATATCAATATTAAGTATTTTTTGCTTAAAAGGAGCGCTTGTTTGATTCATTGGGAAAATTGAGATTATGTCATCCAGTGTCTTTGTTTTTATTTCTTATCAAGTAGGCATATCCAGCCTCAGTTTATAAAGCCAAGGTACTAGGATTAAGAGTGTTTCTATCTTTTAAACTCATTATCTTCCCCAACAAAGCTCAGTCCCACAAACAGAACAAATACTTCTAGAACACTTCAAAATGTTGATAAGGGGTTGTTTTCTTCTCGGAAAAGTAGAATGTCTAAGTAGTTCCAAAAAGAGAGGAATCAAAATATTTTTAAAGTTATACATTTTAAATTGGCATTTATCTACCTAAAGGTACTATTCGAGCTACCTTTAGAAGCCCCCTGTGTTAGGCATGGTTAGTCTACCAGAAGTAACTGACAACACCAAAGAAATGATAAAATTTTGTGTTAAAGGGGTGTTTCTAAACTGATATTCCTAAAATCTGTTCCATAGAAGTCATGAGATAACATTTGCACCCTGATGAAAAAGAGCCAGAGTCTCCTGTACTTTTTGATTACCTGAGAACTAAAATGTTGTATTATAAATTATTTTTTTCTTAGTAGAAGAATAGTAACTGAATTGTTGGTTCATTTCCAAAGTTCTTGTGAATGTTCTGTTTCATTACTGATTGATTAAATATACCCTTCTGAGACAATAATCTTTGACCTGCAGATACCAACAGAGATTGGTAATAAATAAAATTCTAAAATAGAAACAGTCTCAATTTGTAGAATTCATAGATTTAAAGAGGCATTCTTTGAAAAGAAAATCACTTATTCTAGGCCAAATGCTTGTGTATATAATCTTTATAACATATTACTGGTTCATAGAATAATTGGCCTGATTGTTAGTGGTAAGTCTTTATATATTGCTTTGTTTATTTTGTTTTTTTTCTGTCAAAAGTATTGGCAACCTTCTGAAAAATGTGATAGGTTGAAGATATCTCTGTGCAATAATTAGCCTTTTTCCTCTCTGTTGAACATACGGAAATGAATTATGATTTTTCCACTGAATTCTACCTTCCCTAGATGTTTGCCAATTTAGAAAATACCTATTTGGGAATTGTACATATGATTGTATATTTTCATCGTCACCCCTGAATTAGATCGATGTCTGTGTATAATAGACTTCAGAGAGAAAATTTTATTTAGTGTTGTGTAATTGGATCCTTTTTGAATGATAGAATTTAACTCATTTAATTTTCTACTTCTAAATCTATAATTTAATATCATCTTTTTTCCATATCAGCCTTGTTTTAACTTGTGTTTGTTGTTTTTAGGTATCGCATGTACAGGAAAAGCCAAACGACAGGCTTCCCATCTCTAATTACAATTTTTTCAGCACCAAATTACTTAGATGTATACAATAACAAAGGTAAGTTTTTAAATCCCCCTGGTAGTCTTGTGCAATATGTGCAATAATTCTTAAGCCTCTTTATTTTGGCTTGGTCTTACGCATTTTTAACCATTCTTTTTCCCTTTACTTTTTCAGTTATTGTTTGATGCAAATTTTGTGATTATCCTCAGATATACAGATTCAGTTGGTCAGAACTAGGGCCCAGGCACTGTTATATTTTGAATGTTTTCCATTACATTCTAATGCATAGCAGGATTGACAGCTGCTGCTTTGGTAGATATAGACTTTAAAAGAAATAAAGATTGGAAGTAATCTGAAATCATGCTCCTTAAAAAGGATATGGATTTAAATAAGAATAGTGTGATTGTGTATGTAAAGGATCAAGAAAAATAAGAAAAAAGAAGCTACAGCTTGAAATTGAAATTCAGGTTGCATTTATTGAGCACCTACCATGAGTCAGCTCCTGTGCTAGGCAAGTACATGTTCATTTTTTTAAAAAAAATTTAAGCTTCAAGGCAAATATTATTAGCAATTTCCCTCCTTTTTAATAAGCAGAGTGAGTCCCTGTGGCTAATTGCCTTGCTCAAGATCCCTCAATTAGGAAGTAATGAACTGGGATCAAACCCACACTTCTGGTTCAGTATCCTGTGCTTTCTTTCTGTAACTCCATACGTGTGTGCCTGAAAGAAACAAAGAAACAAGAGGGCATTATTTACTAACTATAGGAAAAGAAGAAGAGCAAGGGGCATATTATTACCTTCTTTCATAAAGGTAATCACATTATTTAGAAATGATGTCAATGTTAATATGAAAAAAAAACTATCTCTGGTTGCCATTGGTCTGGATATTATATAGGAGGCATGTCTGAGTATAGTTTTCCGAGATTAAGAGAATGGAGACAAAAGGGGAAAAAGTACTCAAATAATAAATGTGAGATCAAATATAGCCCAGGAGGCAGAGAAAAAAAGGCAGCCTAGTTTCTGAGCCAGTCTGAAAACTCTTGGAATTAGGGGACATTCTTATGCATAAGTGCGGATTGATGCGTGTCTTCCCCTCCAGGCCTGGTGTTGCATCTTAGCAAGATTCTTGCTTCTCCTCAGAAACACCCATTCTGTCCTACAGATGTGACTTTCTGTCTCCTCTCCCCCATATATCAGAGAGTGACATCTGCTGGACAGAGTTTACTATAGCCACACAATTTTTTGCACTGCCATTTTGACCATGATGGGACCTCTTCTGTAGACAAGGTGCAGTTTCTATCCCAACCATGGGTGGTGGGAGGCAGGAGATGGTTCCTAGAAAAGAGGTGCTTCCCTTAGTAGTCTGTAGCAAGAAGAATGCAAAGGAAAATAAAACATGTTCTCTGCATGCCATATGTTTGTAAGCCAGTTGACAAAGTAAGACATTTGGGTGATTTAATAAGAATATAAAACACAATAGAGAGCCAAACTGTAAGTACATTTGACAAGGGGTAATTTTCTAGAATGGTCAGAAAAGACCTTGTTTAAGATAAAACATGATCTGGACATTGAAAAGTGGTTAATGTTTGATTAGAAAGAAGAAAATAATAAAGTCACAGCCAATGATTTTTTTCTAAGAAGCACATTCTGTATAAAAAAAATAAAAGCTAATCCCTTTGAGTGAGGGTTCTCAATCCTGCACCAGAGGGGATGCCTGAGGTACCTCCAAGGAATGTGAGAACTCAGTAGGTCATATTGCAAATCCCATCATGATCCTATAATTTACCAAAAATCTATCAGATATGAACACAGGTTTTTATTATTCTGTGGTATCTCAGATTTTTTCTATTAAATCTAAAGATGGCAATTGGTTTAGGGTCACAAAGAATCATTAATGTTTTGTAAAGATGAGTGTACTAATTATCCTGATTTGATCATCACGTAGTGTACACAAGTATTGATATTCAACTCCATGACCCCCAAATATGTATAATCAATTGTTTCAATAATTAATAAATGAATAAACCGAAAGAAGGGAATGCCTGAAAAAGTCATTTTCTTGCCAAAGACTAATTGCTTAGTACAATACTTACTAGTCTTCTAATAGTTAAGAAAAACCCAAAACAGTAAAAAATGAAGAAAATTGAGATCTTACTTCATAAAAATAGACTTTTTAGACTCTTTCCATTCATCATAATGCGAGGTAATGCAATTTTGCTTGACACCCATAGCTATTTCTCCCATAAGGTATGTGTTGTTTCATTTGTATGGTTTTGATTGAACAGGATAGGAACTTAAAAAAAAATAGACATCAGCAATCTTTGAGACTGTGTAGTTCTTTCACTGTGTCCTCTTGCCTTTGGGGTAGATCACAATCTCTCAGGAAAAGATAGAAGTGTTTCATTTTGGAACCTTTTCATAAAGGAAAAAGTTCTCCTGAGAGAAGATAAACTGATAGGGAGAAGAAAGATGTATTCTTCAGTTTGAGCATAATTTCAAAAGACTTTTGTGTAAAATTTCTGAAGCTCTTTAAGGCTATTATGCTAACAGTGTGTACGGTATGTGAGAATGGGAGTCAATTATTCATTGCTAAAGTGAGGATTACTGTATTTGAATAAAATCAGTGTTAACTAGAATTTTAAAAAGCAGTGCATTAAAATTGTGTTGCAAGTACCTTCAAAACACAATCAATGGAAAAACAGTGAAGAATCTGAATTAACCATTTGATTCTTAGAATCAGATGACCATAAAGGACTCTAGAATTATAACCTAATATTTACAGTTATGATTTGATTTTTAAAGCGCCCTTGGATTAAGGCAGCAGTAATACTCTCAGGCAAAATGAAAGAATGAGAAAAAGTAGGTTTATTCTGCCATCTTAAAGCCAATAATAGTTGTGATCAGATTCATATTTCAGTGTGCAGTAGTTGTGATTAGTAGTTCACACTTAACTGTAATTAATGAGCAACATTCAGTAAGTTATGAGGATTAAGTGTTCTATCCGAAAGTGTGGCCCACATTAATTCACTCAGTTCTTATCCTTTCCAGTCTGCACTAACACGGTGGTCTTCTCACCCGTCTCCCTGCTTCTTTTTCCTCACTCTGACAACTCCTGTGAGATGCCAGAGAGAAAGATGGAGACGTTGAATCACAGGTCTGCCATTAAACAACTAGCTCATTTAAATTTATTGGACATGCAGGGACATTCATATATGAGGGAAAAAATGTTCATTTGTGAATAATACATGAAATTGCTTTGAAACGAAATGCTATATGCAATATTATATTATCATTTAATATTTTATGTTGTCATTATTATGACACATGTTAGGGCAGGGCTTCACAGAAGCTGGCAGGAAAATACCCCTCTTCCTCAGCTACTTATTTATAATTTGCTATGTGACTCAATTTACCATTATGACCTATCCCTCTGCGTCTCTCTGTATGAACACTTTACTTTAGCCAAATTGTTCTACTCATTGCCCTGAGCAACTTTTAGCTTTTGTTTCTCCACATCTTTGCCCACATACTTCTTTCCATCTAAAGTACTTGCCTTGCTCTTCTGCCCATGTGAATGTCTAAGACCCACTCCAGTCTGTGTTTCCATGAAGCCTTCTATTGCTGGTCCTTCTATGCATGTCTGCAATGCCAATCATGTTTTCTTTCCTTATCATTTACTTTTTTTCTAGCTAGCTTTTCCATACATTCTTGTTACTTCCCAATCAAATTATAATTCATTCAAAACATGAGGCTTTTTGATACACATTGTAAAGCCAAGTTGCATGCCTTGTGTCTGGTTGCCAGTCAATACATGCATTGATGGAAGCATTTTTTTTTTTTTCTGGGAATTAATAGCAAGACAGCGCCCAAAAGTACCCTATCAATATTGACCCACAGATCTTTATTTCACTTTAAATTACTGCTATAACCAGGGGTGATACCCTTTCCAAACTAGAGTTAAACATTTGCAGAGCACTTCGCACATTTGAATTGTTTTTTTCCTATGAATCTGTAGCCTGAAGGAAAGTCTATTTCCTGATTACCCAAATATACCAACAGAAGAAAAATGCAGTAATGACATGGGTGTAGCTTTAATTTTTTTAAAAATAATTTGCCACCTACATATAAAAGCATCTTCAACTTCATCTACTTACCAATGCAACAAACCTTTATTGAGAACTTACTGTATAACAAGCACCATGCTAGGTGTTGGGGATATAAATTAAACAAGACAGATAGACATGGTCTTTGCCCTAGCATGCTTTAAAGTATGATGGACATTAAATAAACAATTCAACCAGTTATTTTTTAACTGTATTTGGAAAGTGCTACAAAGAAAAGAGTGGTATGATATGAGAGTGGAAATTAGTCTGTGGGGACAAGAAAAGCTTAACTGAGGAAGTGACATTTAAACAATCTTAGGGAGAGTAAACTCTATCAGGATTGAGAAGTACAGTGGCAGTGTGAACACTGCTTTAAACAATTCAGTTAGGCTAAAAACTGTAATGAGCCTCTGAAGAAATGTTTTTTACACATTGATGTAAACAGTTAAATCCTTTTTCTCTCTAGAGATACAACTGTGCTTCAGAAGAATCTGAAATAATTTACAGAAGGTTTCCGTATGGTACCTACCAGTTTTCTGTAGTTCAGATGAGTTGTTGAATGGGTAGGTGAGTGAATGAGTGGATGGATATATGAAATGTGTGTAGAGAAATATAAGCTTACAGGCCAGGGGTATATAACTCAGCTCCAGGAAAAACTACTTAAAGTACTATTAAGGAAATTTATCAAATGAAACGTATTTTGGATTTGAGAAGAAAATCTAAATGGCAACTTAATTAAATTAGCAATCAAGACCAGAGATTAAAATGAAAACCAAGAAAAAAATCAATTCAATATTAAAGTAGTCAAGAAAGAGAGAGGTAGAAAATTGTATTTAGAAGGACAAGAAAATCATTATTTCCTTAAATTCTGAGATTCAAAATCTACCCTTTTTGATAGTGAAAAAATGTATTATGATGTGTTGGACAACTTGATAGAATTGCTGATAAAAAGCATTTTAGTCTTACCAAACTTGACATTTTCAGCATTCTCAAATATTTTCCAATCAAAAAGTAGTCATGGTCTTCAGAAAGATACCATTTATAAGTAAAAAGAGAATGTATGGCTTGGTGAGAAGATACCATCATAAGAGAGGGTTGAATTGCTAATAAAATGAACTAATGTAAGAAAAGAATCTTCCTGACAGTCATGATAGTCTTATTCCACCTTATGTACAGGTGCAGATGCAGCATATTCCAAAGCCAGCTTGCCTTGATCCCCTTGACTTCTAGCAGGAGCCATCGGTGGCACTGTCTACCTGATGTGTGTGGCCACCCCTGAGAAGCTCATTCTATACTGTACCACAATTTTTTCCACTAAGAGTTTGTTTTACCATTTGGAAATATCTTTGATGAACTTATAGATATCTGCTACTTCCCTGGTTCAGGAGCCAAATTCAGAACCAGCTGGATCAGACCCTTATTCTGGGTAGAAGAGGGGGCTGCAGAGTCTCTGCAAGGAGAGCAGAATCCGTACCCAGGCATCCCTGAGTAACATCTCTGTCTCTTTCTCTACAGCATTTCAAAAAGCTCACTTCCCTACAAAGTTGTACAATGTTTTATAGCAAAGGTTCATTTCTTTAGGGTCTGAGGCCTGTCTTAAGCATGGACATAATCTTTAGCATTGGCATAAACATTTTTAAAGCACTTCTGTGTCCTTACAACCACAGGTATAAAGGTAATCACCAGCTGCTTTACACTTTGGATAAAATTAATTTAGAGACTTTGCACCGTGTCAACAATTTTCCCAATCCTTACTTTTTTCCTGTTATCATCACAAAACTAAAGATTGTTCTAATTGGTCTTAAGCAACTGTTTGCCCCAAATAACTTATTACAGTATAGAAAATTTAAACGTAAATTCATGGTAGTTATTTTGTTATTTGATATTTTCTAACAAATTATATGCCAATTTTTTTCTTTTGTTTTTGTATTATGACTAAAGCAAAACAATAAGTAATACATTCTCCCACACAGACACACAAAAGAATTCATTCCTTTATTTAAGAAACATTTGAATTCTTTAGCCCTGTGAGTATGACAGCATTTATACCCACTAGAAAGATAATTTCTCTGATTGTTAAGCTGAGGAGTCTCTCAAGAAATGGTATGGAATATAAGAATTAATGAAGGAAGAAAGCAGAAACTATAAACAAAAATCTTGGTATTAACTGAGGTGGTAGAAAAGAAATTTATGTAGACATTTAAGTCTGAAGAGGACGTGAAGTTTGGAAGTTTTGACTGGTTTTCAGAGAAAACGAATTCATCCCTCTGAGATGAATGGATAAAATTCACTGCAGAGAGGTTTCAGCAGAATATCCTCTTTCATTGCTTTTTATATCCAGGATGCTTCGTGTGTTATTAATCCAACTGTGATTATAATTTATTCTACCATTGTCATTATTGTCACCTTGAGTGATGTAGCTTGATATATTTTCTTTAAAGTCTTACTTAGGTTGGTACTATGTTTAGCAAATATAAATATTTTCCTTCAATTGTGATAGCATACTATACATATTCTGTTTACTTTATTCCTCCAAACAGCATATGTAATTATAATAATAATAAGTAACATTTTTTAGTACTCACCATATGCCAGACATTGCTCAAAGAGTTTCTATATATAAATACATGTAATCTTTCAACAACCCTGTGAATTACCTTCTCATCTTGATTTTACTGATGAAAAACTAGGGCACAGAGGAGTTGCATACTTTCTTGAGGGCTCGCACAAGGTGATCATAGATAGCACTGAGACTGAAACTCAGCTGACCGACTCCATAGCCAATGTATTAACCTTTGTCTGTGCTCTTCTGTGTGGGCTTTGTTATGTGAAAGGTTTCAGGGCAGTGTTTGTGCTGATCTGCTATTCAACTCAGGGCTCCATTATGTTTAGGTTACTCTAACTATTCTTCAATAAGAAAAGAAAAGCTTTTGAAATGAAGACTCGTGTGTTATCACTTTAAAATTACATGAGTTTTGAACATCCAAATATATGCATTATTAAAAGAATGAAGTTAGAATGTTTTTCTAAAATAAATAATTCATTTCTTCTTTTAAAATATATCCCTAAAGCACTTAACACTTTTGTTTTTGTTTAGTCAGCTCCAATGTGAAAGTGTCATTGCTGGAGGCCACTTTCTAAGTAGGTTAGTTTTAGTCCAGCAGTCACTTGCTCACATTTAAACACTTAATTAATAGGAGGATAGGTGAAACAGAAAATAACCCATTAAGATTTAATATTTAAGAATTACGCTCACAATACATTTTAATTGAATTAATGTACACGAATCTACGTATAATCTATATATCTTTGCTCTAACAAATGACTTTCTTGATTTCTTAAAAATCACCACTACATAACTATACATTGAGTTAGTTTAATTGTGGAACATCAGCAAAGTGATAATGCAGTGTGTGAGGTAACCCTTGCTTTTCACAAAGCCTTGCCTGTAGAACTCCAGGATTGTAGATTGCAAAGTTATGGGAGACCTTACTAGGGGACGCAGGCAGCACCTCAGTGCTGAATCCTCCATACAGATTCGCTGTCAAGTGCTCTTAAACCAGCTAAACAGGGGCAGTTGGGGAATGCATTGTGAGGTATTGGATTCCTTTTTCTGTTACTTCTGAAGGTTAAATGATTCTCAGGCTGGACTGAAACCTACTTTTCTAGAAATCTAATTCTCTGTAAAGCATTTAACAGGGGAAAAACAGTAACAAAATACATAATGTTAAAAATTTGTATCAATGGGTTATCCCTTGCTATTCATTATCTAGAAATTCTAGACCTTCAAGAGATTCTTGGGCTTTATCCTAACGATGTCAAAAAGTCTGCCGTGACATTATTTTCATGGAAAACAATGTTGATGTCAAGTGTATGAACTTAATATTAATTCAGTGCCAAGGATATTTTGGTGGTAACAATCTAGAACCACTGTAAGCTACAGCTCAAGGCTTGATACTAAGTACCAGCTTGAAGGTGAAATGGTGTTCTATGATTGCATGTAGGTGACACCAGTTTCACTGTATCTCCCATCAGAGTAATGTTACCCTTATTTTGTAGCTAAGTATCAACTGGATTGAATGAGAGCAAGGCATTGGCACCATGTTTATTACGTCTTTGCCATCCCTTCCGATAACTTAAAGATTCAGCTAAATCTCTCTCTGAGTTTTTAGTCTAGGCTTGCTTAAGCTTCATTTTAGCCTTATAATAATATGGATTAGAACTTGAAGGAATTACCAGCCAAAACTGGTAAGGAACTCCTAACTGCTAGTGATTCTTGTTAACTTAACAAAAAATATTTAATGGAAGAAATTCAAATTTACTTTGTGAAATTGTAGTGTTAGAAATGATTCACATTGTTTGGCTGGACTTGAGCTTCCAAGGATCAGTTTTTAGCCCTGAGTTCTCTGGATTCCACTATGTAGATGTGGAAATGATAAAATAGTAAAACTATTAAAAATAGCCATGCCCTCCTTGAGTTATAACCCTTTACATTTCTCAGATACCAAATATTTCATAAAGTTATATATGATATTATCATGTATATTAATCATATGTATTATTTTATTTGATCTTAATGCTTTGAAAATTGAGAGGGCAGGTGTTCAAGTAAAAAGAAATATTTACCCAAGTTTACACAGTTACTATGTGACAGAGCCAGTACTGTTTTCACTCTTATCTATTTTACACACTCTTAAAATTTTAAAACAAAGAGTTCAACTTCTGAGGTAACACATTGCATTTTTCCTAAATTGCTTCATGGTCCCTTCAGACTTCTTTTCATATGTGGTCAGTTATATTTTTAGTAACCTGATGAGTTATATGTTTTCTGTTTCTGAAAATTTCCTTTTCTTGCTGTTGCTTTGCCTAACTGCCTTCTTTCTTTCCTCACTGTCTTTCTCCTTCTTTTTTCTATTTCCTTTCCTTAGGTGTTTTCTTCAACTAATATAAATGAGCAACAACCATATGCCAGATGTGTAACATAACATTACAAAAGAATAAAAGGGATCTATACCTTCTTCATCCTTTCTGTGATCTTCCTTCCACTTACTTTACCCCAAATTCTTTATTTGAATAATAATCTGGTTCAGAATTTTCTAATGCTATATTAAGAAATTCATATACCCTCATGTACACACACACACACACACACACACACACACACACACACACACACACACACAGTCATAAGATTGGCTCATATTGTTTCACTGAAATATCTAGTACCATCTTTTTCCTTTGTGTAGGCAAGATAATATCATTCAAATTTTATGTAGGGAACTCGTAACAAAGTTAAAGAAAGTGTTGTACGAACCATGAGAATGCATGTACGAGGTATAGAAGATATACCTTCTATAAAGGTATATAAAGGTAGAGAAAGTATTTGTACCTAGTAAGGAAGAGGAGTGGGGCAAGGGCTAGAGTTGGGCATAACAGGATTGTATATGAATAAAAACATATGTGTCCTTGATACATACAAACTTATTATCATAGTTTCAAGTAAGTTATATATGCCTACTGTTTGTATCCAATAATAATAAAATATTTCAGGTTGGTTGAAATTTAGTCATTACGTGGAACTTACTGAGAATTTGCCTATAAAAGACCTTATGTTAGGAACTGAGTCAAACAGTGTAAATATTAAGTTTCTTGTACTGAAGAATCTCATTATAGTCAAACTATCTAAAAATTGAAGTCTCGAAGTCCATCTTCATAAATAATTTGAACATGTACTTTATACCTAATCTCATGAGCCATAAAATGAGTTACTAATGCAATCCTTTCTCACCAAATACAGTAACTGTCATGAATTGGTAAATTTCCCTTTACCTAAGTCGTTAATAATAATAATAAAGGAATCTTTTAAAAACTTTAATCCATCAAGCAAGAACAAGACATTGAGGGGGGGAAAAAAGAGAAGTCAGGAGTTGGAAGTCAGATTTAGAAATGGAAGTAACTACAGAGGCTGTTTTCACACATGCTATAATATATACCACGGAAAAGTATGCATATATGTAAGTATCTTCACATATCTTAAGTGAAAATTGTACCCCCCAAAAAGTAATCTTTATGAGAAAATACAGATTTTAAGAAATGCATAGCATCTCTCCCAGAATCAAAAATCCTTTTCACTCAGCATACCAGCGTAATCTTAAAATGTAGCCATAGAACATTATGAGTTCATGGGCCCGACTTCAGGAATTTTATCCACAATGCCTTTATGCCTCCTTCTGTGACAGTAGCACTTTGCCAAAAGAACAAATTGATGCTAGATTTTCTGCTAGGGCATCTGCGGGTGGAAAAATTAGAAGGAGAAAAACATGCTTGGTCTATTATGTAATTTTTTTTTGTTTATCCTATTTTTGGATGGATGATAATGATTATGGAATGCCTCCATTTGGTTACCTCTGTTTCTTTTTTGTCCCTCTTTCCCATCTCTTGAAGATGGCAATGGATGGTAATTACAGAAAAAGTGATGAAAGATGTTAGCAAAAGGATAAGAAAAAGAATAGAATTCAAGTCATTTCCGTTCTTTTGACCTCTCTTCTCCCCTTTCTTAAAACAGGACTAGTAGTAGAGAATGCCTGAGGTATGTCGGAAGCATTACAGCTACTAATCTAAAGGTTTTTCAGAAAGAGTTTTATTTTATATGCCTCTTGAAATCATCTTAGAGTGTGCTGAGCCCTTCCATAGTATGGTGAACTAGTCAATACCTCTTGTTAGCAGTATTTTGATAACTTTGTTAAGTTAGAAGCTCTCTTTTGATCTTTCTGTTCTGGTCATTCATTGCTTTGTCACCAGCTTCTTTGGGTGATGACAATTTGTAGAAAAGATGTTGAAAAATGTTTTTGAGTTTTTATGAAATACTAGTTTTTGTGTCTCATCAAAATTTCAAATTTCAAAGTAAGAGAGACCCCTTTATTCTACAAACTTGGATGTGGTCTAGCAATTTAGTGCATGGCTTGGTAGATGGAGCAATGGGTTAAGATATGGATTCTATTCCTTGGCTTTACTACATACAGGGGCCCCAGTTATGCTATTAAAATAATAGAGGCCCAGTGCCCCTTCCCCATTTACCAGGTAGGAGTAGGCCCTTGATTACTGATTTTACATCTTCTTTAGAATGCCTTTGAAGACAGCACTCTACAGGTACAGTGAAAATGATTCAACAAAGTAATTGCATAACTTGGAGTGTAACTCTGATATCAGAAAAAGAACTCAGTCAGGCGTCCAGTTTCATGGGATTAGTATTTTTTCCAATATACCAAGTTTTCTTCTGGCTGCTCTTCACACTTGCAGATGCAACAGAACAGCATTTATTTCTGTGCTGTCTGGTCTACTCCAAATTATGGTTAATAATGGATGGCCCGTAGAGTATATGTCACAATCTCTCTCCAAACCTCTGATACAATTAAGTGACACGAGGTCATGTGGAATTTACAGCAGAATAGAGGAACTCATTGATGGTAGACTTTTGTTCTTTTATTCTCTCTCTCTTTCTCAGACAGTGTCTCAGGAGGTGGTCTTGAGTGATTCTTGAAGTACAACCATTTGTACTTATATTGCACTGGAGATAAATGTCTTTCAAGTACTTCAGAGAAGAGTACACAGTTAGGGCTCCAGTTGAGTTTTGTAATCCCAGTGACAGTCGGAGGCAGGTGGCAGGGGCGGAGGATGTAGGAGGTGGAAGATGAAATGTTTAGCTGTGAATTTCGTGACTCCAGTTATTTGGGACTTTTTTTTTTTTCCATTTATTTCTGTGATATATATTTATGATATAAAAATATCAAAATTTATGAGTAACTGATTAATGTAAGGTTATTTAAGAAGTATTTTTGTATGAATAGATAATGCTGAAGAAAAAAGAATACATATTGGTATATTTGCATTTTTCAGTTAAAATTATTCTTTTTTTAAATCTAGAGAAAAATAAGGAAATGTCCTATTAATAGTTTTAGAATTACTGAGAATATTAATCGATCATTGCATTAATGATGAGGTCTTTTCTCCAGCAGTTTGTCAACATCATTCAGATCAGATCTAGATAAACCCACATGGTTAGGTGAAGTAACTGAGACCTAAGTATTAAGTGACATTAGGTCTCAGGAATAATTAGTGACAGAATCTATCTAGCAGTCTGGGCTTCTGGCCTTCCAGTCAGTGGTCTTTTTTAAAAAAGAGACTAAACTTGGAAGGAGTAAGAATCTCTGTCCAAAGTTTTGTAGACATTGAATGATTTATGTTGTTAGGGTAAGTATATTATGGTGTGCTAGAAAGATCAGGGACTTCAGAATTAGGCCAAAACCGAGGTTTACTGCTTCCTAAGTGTGACCTTGTGCAAATAACTCAGCCTCTCTGTTTGCTAATTTTCAAAATGCAAGTGATAAGAGCCCATTCTGAGGAATACAATATTGCAAAGATTTGTGATATGCTTATAAAGGGCCAAACATAGTGCCTGGCATATAGCAGATGATCAGTTAATGCAGCTACTGTTAAAATTTATTATTCCTATTGTTAATAAACAAAATAAGAAATAAAATCTGAAAAGAGTATTTGCTTTATCCATAGGCACTCAAATTGTGTTGAGCCAATGTTGAACGAATAAATGCTTTTATCTCACCAGCTACAAAGCAGAGCCTCTTTTCTATCTACTGGACAAGCCTTACCCTCACTTCTTAATTTGCATCTTATTTCACTGAAACATGTATTTTAGCAAAAACTAAAACCTCTTTAATTATGAATACCATATTCAAACCTATAACAGCTAGGCTTAGAATTTGCACCTTTATAATTTATGAGAGACAGCAGGGAATGGTGGAAAGGGAATGAATTTGATGTCAGTAAAAGCTGAGTTTAAATATGAGTGAGATCTGTCAGTTACTGCTTACATGATCTTGAGCAAGTTTCTTCATTTCTCAATTGCAATTCCTTTGTCTACAACGTAAGGCCAGTCATACCTGCTTCTCAGATTTTTTTTTATTGTTTGTTTATTTATTTTTAATTGAAACACAATTGTACGTATCAGTAGGATACAACATTGAATATCAATACCTGTTTGCAATATGTGATCCTCAAATCAGGATAATTATTATATTTATCATTATACAATATAATGTAATCACTTTTTGTGGCCCTTTAACAATTTCTCACTAAACCCCTGTCCCTCCCACGTCTGGTAGCCTCAGTTTTTGTTGTGAGGAGTAAATAACATATTATATAAAGCTTCTGCCTTTCCTCCAGGGGACTGTTAATTACAATACTTGTTTTCCTTCCTCCTGCTATATCGCCAACCTAATGTTAATAAAAAGTAGGGGAAACCTAGAGAAGAAATTAATCTTTGAAAAGACAACTTAGAGCCTTAAAAGATTCTTTTGAACATATGAGGATATATTCCTGCTGTTAATATGCAGTTTTCAAAAACAGGTAACATCTTTTACATGGAGCTAGTGCTCTGGTAGCACTTTACCTTTCCTATCCTGAAGATCAGTATTGCTAGGGTGATTTGACATGATTTTTCATTTTGCATGTTTTTAATACCATGTAAATATATCATATATGGCATAAATGATAGAATAATGGAAAAGGGAATGGTTTACAGAAATATATTTAGAATTCGGTGTTTCACAGGAAGGAGAGAATGACTCCCTTCATATCAGTGTTAATTATACTGTTGGCATTTCTCGTCCCCAACATGCCTGTGATTTCTGTCTTGCCTGGAACCGTGTTGGTCAGCCAGAAATATAATTCAAAGCAAAGGCCATACTGTTCACAAGTATGTGTTTAGTTAAATGCAAGCTGCTGAAAATATCAGCATGTTATTAGGCTGCAATACAATGTATGTAGTATCTTAATCACAGAAAACTTTGTCCTCCCCATACTATGCACTGATCAAACCCACCTAGAATATTGTATTCGTTCTGGGCCACATTTTAATGAAGGCACTGCCACTCTGGCATGCATTCAGGATAGGGATGAACAGGATGAGGAAAAGTGTCATGAAGCCATCTCATGTGAAGAGGGCCAAAGGGATTAGGGATAATGTGCTTGGAAAAGTTTGTAGGGGAAATACCAAGATGCGTCTCCAGCTTCTGAGCATCTACTCTGAGTAAGGTAGTATGTGAGACACAAAGAAATATAAAGCCTGTTGTACGGTACTTGTCCTTCAAGACAGTGGGAGAAGTTAGGCATATACATATGTACATAGAATAACTGATCAAAATTGAATATTAAATGCACTATGGAGATATAAGTCAAGGGCTGTTGGAATTCAGAGGAAAGAGAGATTACATTTACCTGAAAAAATCAGAAGTTCACTAAGGAGATAGTGTTTGGGCTGGGCACCAAACCACGGGAAGGATTTGAATATTCAGAGGTTTCTGAGAAAACATTCCAGGTGAAAGAGCAAATGCGGAGTTTAGAAAGCATGTTTATGTTAAGGATATCCTGAAGTAAGAAATTCTGCATTAATGTAGCAGCTGCAGCCCAATAAGCATTCAATAACTTTTCAATAAGTAGATTTTTAAGGGCTATTTTTGTTCTATTATCTGTAGTCCCATGTTGCAACATATTCTTATATAATAGTCAGCCTAAAAATAAAAAAATAATGAAATAATTAATTTCTCTATATTTTCAACCCTTAAACATGAACAAGAAAAGTTCATATGACATCATGTAGTATTTGTTTATTAATCTCCATTAGTATATTACTAATCATACTATGATCAGATAATGAAAGTGAAATCTTGCCACAATTCAGGAAGGTATAATATGAGAGTATTGTTTTTAATATTTGAAAGGCTGTCATTTAGAAACAGACGTATATTTGTTCTGTATTTATTCAGAAAGCTAAACTAGGATTAGTGAGTGGTCAAAGCAGGCTTTAACTCAACTAGGGAACTTCCCGCAACTTAGAATTTTCTATCCACAGAATTGGTGATGCCAATGAAACAGATGGTTTTACCTATGCTAAAAGTACTCACAGAGACCTGCTAACCCTGTATCAGTCGGGATGGCTATTGAATGAACTTTTGCGTTTGGTTAGAAGTGAGACTAGGTATGCTTTTAGGCTCTGCCAGCTATAACTTCCTATGCAAGTGTGTATCTAACATACAGATGCTAGACAAAGCCGGGTGAAGCTTGCAGATTCATTTTTCTAAGTCATGGATGGTGCATCTTTTTCAGAAGTCAAAGGTAGAGTCAGCAGCATATTATTTTATGGAAGATTCAGTCCAAACATTTTATTAAGTCAAGAAAGCAATTCTTATTTTAACTATTTTGTACAACTATTATGAATTCTAGAAGATAAGGTGTGCTTTTTTAAAAAAGAAAAAAAAATTTCAATTGAAATATTTGAAATTATTAATTATGTCAAACTAACTTTGCTATACCATTTTCATTAGCATAATCAGATATTAAGTAAGACTGCAATGTTCTTGCCTGGAAGAGGAGCTTGATCCAATCCCTGACAGATATTTGATTAACTATTTTATGTAAATATTGGCCAAATTGTAATGCCATCTCATGTTTAGTATTCATATACTGTGCAGTTACATATTGCACTGCATGAGGTTTAAGTCCCTTAGTACTGTAATCATTTAGGGCTCATTAAGCTATTTGCCTTAAAGTTTTGGAACTTAAGTCAAATAGCTGAATTTTCCTCATCAACTAAAGCCATGTGTAGAAGCAGAAATATGTGCTTTGAATCTAACATCTTTCTTTGTGTTGTTTTTAGCTGCAGTGTTGAAATATGAGAACAACGTTATGAATATCAGGCAATTCAACTGTTCTCCTCATCCATACTGGCTTCCAAATTTCATGGATGTTTTCACTTGGTCCCTGCCATTTGTTGGGGAAAAAGGTGTGTTGTGGAATCCTGAGACTTTCTTAATAAAATGGTATAAGAAGGAAGGAGAGGACACATGTGCTATTATACCATGAAACACTCAGAAAGATAAACACTTCGGCCTAACCAGTAAAACTCACAAGTTGCACCATGTCAGAAGTGATTTGAAAGTGTGTCACTGTGTATCCTATTAACAGGATACAATGAGTGAATTAAGGAGAAACAAAAGACATGAGGACTATTTAGGAGAATATGTACAGTCTCACTAGAATAATATAACTTCTAAAAATAACAGAAATATAGCTTTACATGGGTTCAAGCAGTAATGTCTACCTTTTATGCTTACCCCTTTGTGCTGCAATTCCAAAGTGCTATTTTATTTTTATGAATTACTTGTCAAATTGAATGGTTATGATAGCCATCCTTTCCTCACATTTCTGGTGGTGATAATCATTGTACAATAGTGCTTAGTGCCTACAATATTTTGGACAGCATGTAAAACAAAAAAAAAAAGTTCATTAAAATATAGTTGTCATTAGTGTGTTACAAGGTGCAGAACAGTGAGACAAATTTACATTTAAAAAGTTGTCTATTAACTTGCCTCAATTTTTCAGAAGAATTTGCCTTTTCTTTTTTCCTCCCTTCTTTCCTCTCTTTTCTGTTTCTTGCTCCTTTTCTTCCTTCCTTTTCCCTTCTCTTTTTTTCACCCTTTGTTTTGCTTTCCTATTTTGACCTAAACCACAGCAAAAATTTTGAGGGAAGGCCTACACCCCCTGAGCTTTTATAGTGATAGACCTGATTGTTCCTCCTGCACCTCATACATGAGAAGGGCATTGTAATAAAGATGAGAGTTTCCATGTGTTTCAGAAAACTGATGTCCTATGGGGAGTTTTAGAGAAAAGATTTGCATTTTTGTGAAGCCCTACAATATTTGAGTTTTTTCTTTAAATGCCCTAAAATGATTAAGCCAGTCAAGTTATGAGTTATTAGCAAAGATGTCTTCCCTTTGGATACCAGAATAAGTCAAAAGTTAATTTTAATAGTGTCTGGTAAGTGTTCCCAGTACTGCTCCCTGTTGCCCCTATCCCACACTGACCAAATCACAGCATTCAGTAGTGTGCTTTTCTGTAGACTGAAGCTATGTGAATCCGGACCACTCCTGAGCCCCCTTTGAACAACCTTGAGTTGGGTTGCTTCCGTTAATTATTCAAACTAGGTGCATTTGTTATAAAATAACACAATATACTGGTATACACAGTTCAGTTTTGATAATTAAACTGAAGCTCTGGATTAATGTTGGCTCCACTGAAGTTTTATTCTTTATCATATATCTTCAATTCTAGAAGAACATTTTTTAAAATACCATATTACTTTAAAAAGTAGCTCTGGAAGAAGCAGTGGACAAGTTTATTTTCACATCCATAATAAAACCCAAGCTAATTTCAAAAATGGTAAATGTGAATGACATGCACCATAGGGTAAAAGTAATGCAATACTAGTTTCCTATGTATAACACTTTATGTAATCCAATCCTATTGTAATCTATTTACTTAGCTAAATTTTTAATTAAACTCTACCTAAGCTTTACTTTTAAAAGCCTTTTTGTAAATCGAATTTAATATTTCTATCAACACATTTATTTTTAAAAACAGTATTCTCAAACTACTTCAAATATATTAGTTTATCAATCGACAGTTTTTATTAAACACAAAGCTACCTTTTACATTAAACACAATGCCTATCACTGTACTGGCTTCCCTAGGGGATTAAACAAATTTTTTAAAAAATCCATCATTCTTAGTTCTTCCTGAATACATTTGTAATCTGATCTAGATCAAGCAGCATCATTGTGCAAATAAATAAAAATTCAAAAATAACCATTTTCTTTCTCATAGATTGATAGTATATTCACATCCACATTTTTGATTTGTCCATTTTCTGTAGTAAATAGCTATAAATGTTACCATTAGATTTCATAGGCATAAGCTAATAATTTTATAAACAAAAAATCTTCATAGAATTACAAAGCCTGTTGTCTTTTGTCATCTGGATTTTATGGGAACTGTTTTGCGGGAGATTCCATATACAAACTAATTAAGAAATATTATTGCTAAACTTGTTCATTAACAGTGCCAGAATAATAATTAAGGTTATAACAGAAAATCCAGACTTTTTTTTTTCTTTCTTTTCTTTCTATAGTGACTGAGATGCTGGTAAATGTCCTTAACATCTGCTCAGATGATGAACTAGGGTCAGAAGAAGATGGATTTGATGGTATGAGGCTTGAACTTTTGTGCTAATGCTATTTGTTGGGTAATTACTTGGTATGTCATTGCTAACCGTAAGAATAAATTGGTAAGATTTGGATTACCTTTAAATCATAACATACTATTGAAAATGAAAAATATAATTTTATTTTCTACTTGCTTTAAAAAAATATAAGAAACAAAAACCATGAGAGAATTTTCCCATTACTTTGAAAACATCTCTGAAGTAGTAAACTTTTTAATAACCATCTTTTCAATAGTTCATATTGCTAAGAGATGTTTTTTGGCTCCTTGAGAAATTCTTTATTTTCTAGCAGATGTTATCATTTACTGGGCAACTTTTAAAAGTGTCCTCTAATGGGGTTGTTCCTGTCAGTTATTAAAATTTTGATGTTTATGATAAAAAGCAGCATTTGCGTATTAATATATTGGTATTTATGTCAACACCAATATTTTTTCCTATCTGTAGTAATAAGTAATGAATAAACTATGAAGGGTTTTTTGTTGTTTTTCAAGATACTTTTTAGTATTTAGTTACGCTCAAAGGGTACACTTTTTCTACAGGGGACAAAGATCCATGAGGTTAAACCTGGAGTGAAAAATTACTCTGAGTCTTAGAAAAGCACCCCAGAATGGATGGAAACTAACAAAAATGTACTTAGAGAAGGAAAGTACAAGAGCAAACTTCATTTCCATAAACATTTGATAAGTACCTACCCTGTGCAGGACACTCAGGATTCCAAGATGCATTAAACATATTTTCCTTGAAGGAATTGCAGTCTGGTTAGAGAGAGTAATGTGTAAACAGATAATATCAATAAAATAAGATAAATTATAAAATAATGGGTCAAGATTGCAGGGGAAACTAGATATTGTGGTGAGTTTAAATGAATAAAATGTATATTTTTTAAAACTGCACTTAGGTAAAATGACAAAAGAATATGGCCCTTTCTGAAAGTTAGTATGTGAGTGGCATGATTTAATGTTTACTTGAACTTAATACAGGTCACAGCTTTAAATGCAAAATTCCCAATGCTGCAGACAAAAGTAAAATAAAAATGTTCATACACTCATGTAAATAGTGTCTATATACTTAAGTAAATTTATAGTGTACAATTTATTCCTCCTCATAGTTTTCCTCCTTTCTTTCTCTTGTTTTCATTACTTGCCTTTATATACAATTTTCGAGTTATATTCCACGTCTCAAGGAGATTACAATATGGGGAAGGAGAGACAAAATGGAAATATAAAGAAAATAAACTTTTACTGGGTTAAAATTAACTAAAGAAGAATTGTAAGAACTTGAGTTATAATAATAGTCTAGAACTTAAGTTATAAGAATAGTTGTTAAGAACTTGATATATTTTAAAATACGCAGGAGATCGATGGACATTTTTTGCTTTATCTAGATTCTAGATATTTCAAACAGTAGCAGAGTTTGCTACTGTTATCTTTTTCATGAATAGTGTTATTATTTAAAAGTTAATATGATGGCAGAGACTTTTTCCCTTAAGGAAAAATACTAACCAGATGGAATCTAAATCTTAAAAATCAGCATACATTTTTCAGTAGTTGCCTTTCACCATATTCCTTTTATTCCTCATAAGAAAGACTCATTAGTATTAATGCAGTAATACTCCCCTGTTAACAAATTTCCATTTTTGCCAAGTCCATTTATCAATATTTATAGTATAGACAATAAAGACGTGACATGTTGTATAGAACAAGAACATGTAGACCTACCTACATATGATTGTAATTATATATTAATTCACTGAGCAAATATATATATTGAGTACCTACTGTGTGCCAGGTACTGTAGCTAAAAACACCTGCACATTTCAATGGTACATTTATACTTCACAATTAAACATTACCAAGATTAAATTGGAGCTGTCTTCACTTCTAGTGAGCTCTCTTTGTCTACCCTCACAATCACTTGCATAGAATGATATATGAAGGGTCTCCCAAAAGTTCATGGGAAGATTTCATATTATCTTTTAATTCCATTTTTCCACAAACTTTTTGAAGTACTCATATTTTGTGACTTACTCTGCTTTAAAATAATTAGTTTCAATCATGTGCTGTGGTCATCATCAATTGCTTTTAAGTTTGTTAATTCCAATCATAGCAGTGTGTGTCTTTCACGGCCCTTGGAAGAATTCTTTTTCTTTCTAAGCAGACCTCAGACCACTGACCACTGAAATCTCACTCTGACACCCTTAAGTCTTATGTCAGTCCTGTGGAGAAATAATAGAAATAATTTTGCCCTACTTGAGTGCAGTGAGGGACCTGGTCAGGAGAATCTGGCCTGCTTTTGCTGTTGGAACAGATGAGCTGATGTCCCTAACTTTTCTCAACTAACTTCACTAGTCTAGTCTGGTCAGTTTAACCATCAAGTTCTTTCTCTTTCTGAACACCATTTCTTCTGCTTTAAGTCATTTCTGCTAACTACATTGACAATAAGATCAGTGTTTTCAAATTTTTAGGCAAAATTTACACACAGACTAATTAAAAATGTTTAATACATATTAAAAGTCCTATGTGCCTATACATAACTATTATCAGTTTGGGAGTGAGCAGAAAGAGGTGAAGTTATTGCTGAATAATTATTAGGGAAGGTAGATTGCCATTCCTTTGTTTCCTATCTCTTGGACTTTGCTTAACAGTTAGTGTGTGACTTTTTCCCCTGCCTTTCTTTTTCTCTTCTTTAAAATTTGTTGATTTATTCCCCTTAGCCAAACTAAAGAGATACACTCATTCAATCCCCTGCTTTATTTCTCTGCTGTATATATGTATGGGGAGGAGGAGGAGAGAGATGAGGAGAGGTGGAAAGAAAAGATCCCTCTGCCTAGTTGGGCATTGCAGGCATGTGATAGCGGTGCAGGCCCTGGTTTCCATCAGGAACACCCAAATTTTACAGAAAAAATGCCTAGAGTAACTGAAGAAGAGAAACTAAGTTTAACAAAGAAAAGCATATCCATCTAAAGATAGATGATTGGGAAGAAGCTAGTTCTTTGCGGGGGGGAGGAATATTAGGTTCTATTTTGACCCTTTTTGAGTAGTTTTCTCCTTTCTATGGGGTGATGCTTTAAGAACCCTGGATGCCTTTCCATTAGATTTGGAAACTATCGGGCATAAAATGTAGAAAGGACACCCAGAATTCTCTAGCATTAGTATAATGCTGTCTGCTAGCACTTAAATAAATGGGAGTTTAAGAGCATGTACAGTATAAACGTTAAGGGCTTTAGGAACCTGAATCTAAAAAGGGTCAAAGTTAATGCTGATAGGTACTGTCCTCTCATTTCATAGCTATGACTGCAAAACATGATCAAATCTCATAAATTTGCCCTTTAAGAGAAAAGCCACAGAAATAAAATTTTTAATTAAAAATATATTTAACTTAGGATATTATACATTTTGGGCTGAGAAATCAGTAGGAGTCCCAACACTTTATTTAACATGACACAAAAACTATGGATTTCTTCAAAGATTCTCAATGAACAGCTTGCAATTCTTTGACTTCCTTTGGGAATACAGTTTATTGATAACGTACCTTGAAGGTTTTTTTTTTTTTTTTTTTGGTAATATTCTTTCCAGCCTTCGGATAAAGTTTCCAGTATTCCCACCCTGTCCTTCCTGTGTGCAGCCTGCAGAGTCTATCTCTGTCAGGGGCTGGCCCTCTCCTCCTGTGTACCAGGTTCCTTGTTTGTTGACTGCAGAGGTGAAAGCAGGAGTCACAAGACATCAAAGCTCTTCCTTAAGTCTCTTATTCTAAGTGAGGCTGTCTCTTGATGAGTCTTTTATCAAGCCCTTCTCAACATTTTGTTCCATATCCAATATTAATTGAAAAGTTAAAAGTAATAATGGTTCCTTTATAATCCACGACTATCATTTTATCTTATCATTTCTTAGTGTCTGTAGGATCTATAGCAAATAGGGATTCTCCTCATTTCCTTCAGGATCTGTTAACTCCTTTTTTCTATTTAATGATGATGATGGTGAAGATGACAGCTATTAACACTAATGTAATAAGTTAGGCATCATTCTAAGTTGTTTATGTGTATTAACTCTTTAATTTACTTATTTTACCTTTTTGGCCAACAAAAATTTATAATTATTAACTGTGACTTATTTTTAAGTTTACGAGGCAACTTATAAAACAACCTTTTGATATAGGTACTATTATTATTCCTATTTTACATATGAAGTGAGTAAGAGTAAGTTTAAAGCCTAAATTTATACAGCTACCCAAGGAACAGAGCCTGGATTCAAACTATTGTGTTCTCAGGCTCTTGAACTTTTCACAACCTGTGATTGTAATACTTGAAATATTTTTTATTGAAACAACATGATGCCTTAAAACACACACACACACACACACACAAATAAGCAAATATAATATAATATACTTTAGTTTGTTCTGTTAAATATACTGTAAAATAAACAGATTTTGCACTCTTATTTAGCCATGAAAGTCAATGCAAGTGAAATAATTTCATTTTACTCCTCTAACCTTAGTCTACTCCAAGAAATTATGTTTCACCTTGTTAAAGATTTAGGTGTATCTGAGCAGACAAAAATTCATTTGGCTCACACAGGCTTCTCCTGGGAATCATGTCATGATTCTCTTCTCCTTAGCTCTGCCTTACATCTGATCTAGAAAAAGGTTTTCTGTTTTAAATTGGCCTATGGTCTTTTATGGTGAAAGTAAAATATAAAACTTCTGTTATCTTGTAAAGTTTGGAAGCAGTTTAATGCCAGCGAATGCCTTTTGGTGATCTAATTTAGTTGTATTGGGGTCTCTTCTTCCTTTTTCCATTTCTGATTTTGGATGATAAAAGGATAGTCTGGTTTCAATTTAGGGTTATTATTCACTGGAACATTTTAGAGAAGAAAGAAATCCAAGTAGATGTATCTCATTTGGTGGTTAGTCCTCATTAATTAAGAAGATTCATTTCAGAACAAGGATTGGTAAGTGATTCCAAAGTGAAGGAAAAAGCTGACAGAAATCAAGCAATCTTTATCACAAAAATTTCTTTATTGTTCATTATTATAATAAGGAAGTCTAGAATAACAGTAAGCATTAGAAACCTAATGATAGTTTCCTGAGTTAGAAATATTTTTGTCTGGAACTTTCTTTTAGGTCCTAAGATCATAGACTCTGAGATCACTTTTTTAAAAATACAAATTATGTTTGAGACTATGATATGTGATAAGTCTGGCTAACAAGGAGGAGTTGTGAAGGTGAAATTGAAATCCTGTAGGATAAGAAAGTAAAGAAAAAATAATAAAACTAGTGCACTTCAAGCCAAATATAGTTTCAGGCTGCACTGGAAAGACTTAATACTAAATTAGAATTTATGTGTCTGCTTTCATCTAAAGAGCAAACCACATGGTAGAACTTTTATCCTTTATCCACATTTTTGCCTTATCCTAATGTTAACCACAAGCAAGTGAATATGGGATCAGAGCAGTTTTTTTGCATGCCTCTATGAAACCACCTAAATTGTAAACAAGAAAATTATTTAACATAGTGTGCTTTGAATTATTAGATAGTAATTCATACCTAATATCACAGGTTCCAGAGAGTCCCCTATTTATTTCTGTCTAGATTTAAATAGTCGTGCAGAACTTTTTAAAATGCAAAATTGGGAATTGGTGGAACTAACAAGGCATTTTATTAGTCCTTAAGGAATGCCTCTGTAAAACTTTCCACCAAAACCGTATTTATTTGCCGTGATGAATGTTAGACCTAGCAAAAAGCATTTGACACTAATAACTCTTTTGCAAAAATGCCTTGGGATCCTAAACATAAAGGGATTACCCCCCAAATCAAGTAACTTTTCAGCAAATATTCACAGCATTCAAATGTTATTGGTTAGTTAAAAAATCTAAATGGAGTGAATAAATTAATTTCATCTTAGAAAGTCATCTCTGCTTTGTGCATCCGGCAGCACATATTCTAAGAACCATTAGCTTAGAGCTCTTCTTATGGCTCTAATTATTATTTGAGTGACTCATTTTAGCACCCTGTATTACAAATCCTTAAAAAAAATTTATGTCCTGTAATAATTGATAGGTTAGGGGAATATATTAAATTCTAAAATAAGACATAGAAAAAAATGTTTAGACATACAAAAAAAGCACTCTGAGGAGCACAGTGGTGACATGATGATCCTTGCTTTGTCAACATCCAAGCATAACCTGAAGTTGGTAAGCAGAGGAGTAACATGATAAAATCAATATTGAGAAAAAGCAAATGCTTTTTCCAAATATTTGGAAAAATGCTTAGAAAGTGAACAAAGGATGAGTTGGGATATAATTTAGGAACTTAATAAAGTATCTCAACGTTGCAATGACTAGATCGGAACAATATAGTGTTAAGAAAAAACTAAAAAGGGAGCTCTTCAAAGAGCTTTCCAAGGACTTACAACTGTAGAATCAACAAGACTTCGACAAAGGGGCAAGGGAGAGAAAAGCTGCTTTTGATGATTAAACCTAGGTGCTTAGGAGCATGATAACATTTATGGGAAAACTCATCAGTTTCAGGAGAAAGATGGGTTTCCTTACAGACATGAGGCTGAGTAAAGCTGACATTTGGAAATGCCCAAACAAAATTTGGAAATGGGAAAGAATTGGAAAATTGGGAAAGAAATCTGGGCTGGTGACAGGGGCTTGGAACTAAACCATAACTGCATCTATTAACAGTGAAATACACCTCCGAAGTTCATGTGGAAGGAAATATCAGAAAATTGAGGACTGATCCTTAAAATTAATCCATCTTGATGAATCTGGAGAAGACAGACAAGCAAGTGAAGGAGAAAGTAGTAGTGATCAGGGAGAGAGCACAGGAACTAGGACTGAGTAGCAGTTCAGGCAGTAGCTACTTGAAAATATTTGTGCTCAGTGCAGAAAAATTAATGTGAGATATAAATCTGGCCAGAAAATGAAATATTAGGACCATGACTTTGATTATCAGGTATCAGATTGTTGAAAGAGGACAATATCAAAATTTATTTTATTTTTATAATATCACAAAAAGAAAATTTAAATCATTGAAAAAAGCAAAAAATTAAATAAAATTCAGAATACCTCAATTTTAATATAGTGTATTTTAATTTTATATGTTATTTTTATTTCTATTATGAAAAATGAATATTCACAGACCTTTTTTACTATGTATTTAATGATGAACAAAACATATGTGATCTCTGCCTTCATCAAGCTTAGAGTCAAGTAGAACAAGAATTAAACCAATTTTTTAAGCATGTTAATCATAGACAGGATTTAGAAATTTGAGAGAGGGAGCATGAACTGGGATAAGATGTGTGATAACTAGAGGAAGAACATGCAGGATATCTTGTCTTCTACTTCTGGAAAGGCAAATAAAAATAATTTTATGTATTTTGCTGCTTTAGAAAATACAGCCGTGTGAGAAATCTACATAATATTTTCTCCAGGAAATTATATATAAGGGTAGATTCAGTTTGCCAGTTTTAACTTTTCTTATCTTTTTATAATAACTGGGTTTGCATGCTGTAATTAGGGAAGGGAAAAAGTAAGTCATATGTAAAAAGATAGGTTATTCAATATTTCATAATAGAGTTTGTAATTTCTTCACTGGATTTTGTTAATTATCTTCCCAGTTTATTATTGATTTTTTTTTCAGTTGCCTAATATTTTAATGTCTAATTTAGAAATGAAATTATAGTGACAAAAATGAAATTATTTTTGTCACTATAAATTTATTCTTTATACTTATAGTATATATGCTTTTTAAATTATGCTTACACCCTAAAAAAGGAAACAAATTGTTATATCTACTGTATCATTAAAAATGAAAAATGCTTGAAAAAATATATGGGCATTTACTAGGTAATGGGGTATTATTCCCATCATATTTAAGGCAATTGACCTTTTGGGGTCTTTACTATCAAACAAGGTACCTACTTAACTGTCATATTTTAATTAGTATTGCCAAGTCTGGCCTATCATATTTGGTTACAATAATTAAAATTCTTTTAGGTTACTAATTAAAATGATGCAGTAATACAGGCATCAAAAGTACTGCCTTCACTTCATATCGTACTGCCATGACTCTGCACAAATGTGTTTCTTAATTACCTGGCATAATTTTCACACTGCATGGAAGCTCAGACTCTGCAGAATAAACTAAATGTTAAACTAACAAAGACGGACAAACAAACAAAACCAGTTATATCCTCATTGCAGCTAATTGATTGCATAATTTCCACTATTGGCCAGAATATTATGCTCACACTAAGATAATACTCCAG
Organism: Cynocephalus volans; assembly: GCF_027409185.1. Lineage (NCBI taxonomy): Eukaryota > Metazoa > Chordata > Mammalia > Dermoptera > Cynocephalidae > Cynocephalus > Cynocephalus volans. The sequence goes on along the minus strand of NC_084468.1, from coordinate 87,877,178 downwards.
AAAGTACTCCAGGTTTTATACTATATTTCCACATACAGTATTCTAAACATATGTAACATAATGTATGGTATTTTACAGCTTTAAAAATAACTGATTTTGTAGCATTAGAGCCTGTCTTCCACTAATGACGACATTAGCCAAATTATCCTAAACATTAGCTATTTAATATCTAAGCATGTATTTGTAGAATTTATTTGAGAAGGCAAACCATTTTGCATAATAAGAAGGGAAAATAGCATGTGACTCTATAAACCTTAATGTGTTATTTGAAAGGCATCCTCTCTTTCCTCAATGAAGGCAAAACTTTGTGTGTGTGTATATATATATATATTAGAAAAACTTCTGACAAACAGGGTTGAGATAATTGTCATGTGAAAGAGTCATCCTTCATAGAGGAAACTGGTGGGTAATGTCAGCTTGCTGAAAACTGATGCCATAAGAAAATAAAATACACTCTTCTCATTTTTATGACAGAGCTGTTGTGATTCTTTGTCCTAATGAATTTATAGGTTCAGGTTCTCAGCTTGAAGACTGTACTTTTCTGAGAATAATTAATAGTACTTGCCCACGGTAGCACAAACAGTAAATGGGACAGCTGGGACTCAAACTTAGGTCTTTTATTCCAGAGCATAAGTTCTTCACCACTGTGTTGTTCTGGCTCTCACTTGCCAATTTATTTGTATGTTTTAAAGGAAGTAGATGACCAAATATTTATGATCTGAAGCTTCACAGTAGGGCCAGAACACTTTAAGGCCCTTGGCCCCTGAACAGTACCTCTCCAGACATTTCAAATGTTTGCCTCAGCTGCTACTCTTTACTATTCCCCTGTGGCTGACTAACACATTTTTGACTGGCACATCCCTTTCTTCTGATAAGATGATGATATATTTAGGTGCTGTTGAAGTTTCATGGCCTGGCAACCTTTCTGCCTCTGTAAGTTGCTTATGCATGCCTGCGCACTGATCACTGGCCAGAACCTAATGGTCATTGCCCTACTTCTCGTTCTTGGGAAAAACCCTACTGAATCTCCCATGTAAGTGACAAAACACCCTGCCTGGGTCATGAATAGCATCAGAAGACCTTTCAGTGATGTCGTTTCAGATACAATACATGGCAGCACCTTAGACATTCTCCACTGTCAGATGACGGAGGTGCATTACTTCTTTCTGACTGTTTTTTATTGTGCTGTCAAGTGGTACTCAATTAACTTCCTATCTAAGGTATATCACATGGGACAAACTAATATTTTACTGTGTTTGACCACTTCCCCCTTCAATCTGTACAATTTCAGAGATGACATTTAAAAATCACTCAAGTATTTGATAAATTTATAAATCCATGAGTCAAGAATTATGTTTTCGTCTGAATGCATTCTTCTAGCACTTAACATACATGCACAATTACGTCCTTAATAATTACCTTTTAAAACTGTTATGTCCTCATCCATATCCAGAGCAACCCTTGATAGATTAGACATCCAGGCATTATGATTTCTTCCCTTTTAAATAATAAGTCTACATTATTATTAACTTGACAGTTGTTATTTCATTCCATTTTGTTTTTATTTTCTGTTATCAATTTATAAAATTGATGTGTTTCTGGCATGGTAAAGAGGGTTGATCCAAGTAGGATTTCACAGGCTATTAGTTTCTTCTTTAGTAAATATAAAGAAACCAAAATGTTCCTGTAAGGCATATGCTGAATATATATGATAGTTTCCTGAAAAAAAATCAGTGGAAGGTTCCTAATCTACTATAAAGTCTTTAATTTTCACTCAAGTTAGAATTATGCTTATAGTCAATTTCTGTGACTGTTAAACAGATGGAACACAACATCTCAGAGAATGAAAGTACATGAAACCAAATTAGAGTTTGGAAATAAAAGTTACTTTTAACTAAATAGGAAATCACCAAATAATGACAGTAATTGGTCATTTGGGAGTAGTCTGTACATTTTTAAAACTTCCTATCCAAAGAATTCAGTTATATTTTATGACAAGAGAGATGGGGGTGTGCGGGGGGCACATACTCTAGGCTATACTGGCTTTCTTTAAAATCCATTACTCAGGAGAGACTTTGTATTTTAAAAAATTATATTTTAAAGGATCTTCTGTTGCTTTTAAAATGGGATATAAGACAAAATGGCCTTATGCCACATATCACACCATTGCAGGCTGTTTTACACGATGAGATTTTAGTTGAGTTAAAAAACATATGGAAGAAATTCAGAATGTGGTTTGGTGTGATTTGGAGTGAGTGGCCATTATGTCCCAATTTTATCATGTCTGTTTGGGTAATGTAGTGGAATTAGAATCCAACTTAGAAAAGTGTTCTAAATATTTTAGGTTGTGATCCTCAAAAAGATGAATTTTTACAGGGATTTTTTTCATCTGTTGTCCTGAAGGTGTTTTTCCTCTGCCTAAGAGTAACCTACATAAGCATGCACATGGCTTTTGTGTGAAGAGCAGCATCTAACAATCTCTTTGAATTCCATCTAACCAGCTGTGACCCCAAGAAGATAAGCAATGCAGGATTCTCAAGTTCATGGCTAGTCAAAGAGATCTTCCAACTGTCAGCTCTACAGACTGAAAAAATCTAATTCTTGATAGAACAGCAGTCTTCCAGCTGGAATTATTTCTGCTTCTGGGGTTACTCAAAGACATGTCAAGGGGAGTTTCAAGAGAATCTATTTTCATATGCTCAAGCCTCTGTATGTGATCAGCCTGAGAACATACCTGAGCTGGAAGCTGGAGGCCTCATTGCAGCGTCTCCTTTCCCACCTCCTCCTCAATTGCCCCTCTCCCATCTTAACAGAAAGTGTAGGTCTCGCTAGACACAGTCACTGTGAACAGTGCCTTGAGAGGTAGAAACCTCTAGGATACTAAAGAAGGATACATTGGAAAAACTTAGTGTTTAGGAAGTCTCCTTAAACAAGGCAGTGTAACTCTCCTCTTATCCCTATCATTAAGAGATGCATGACAGTAAAATTTTATTTCTGTGCATTTTATACATTTATAAATATCCATCATGTATTTGTGCTAACTCAATTGTGAACTAATAATAATTGTGATATTTATTCAAAAGGAATTTTTGAACATTTAGGACCTGTTGTCTCAGGAAATTTTTAAAAATATATTTAATTTAAATTTCTAAACATGTATTTGACAGCAAAATCTAACATAGTGATAAAAATATTTTAACGTCCAAATATATAGTGCACTAGAGTAAAATTGCGGAAATTGAAATGGAAATACAATTTCAAAGAAAAAAAGAATAATATAAAATTTCTAAATATCAATGAAGATATTCATGGATTTTTATCTTTAAATGGATGATAGAGGGGAATCAAATTGCTATGTTATTTATATGCCATTGGTAACAGAGTTATGTATCAGTTTCATTTTTAAATGACAGTGCTTACGATATTATATTATTTACAACTATTTAAACTTGGAGGTGGGAATAGTATTCTTTGGGGGATATTCTTTTGTAGTTGCATGAGTGATAATTGGAAAGGATACAGTTTTGAAGCCATTCTATCATAGTAAACACAGTGCTTCTAGTGCCATTCCTAAATCAAGGACTCATGAGCCTGGTGGTGTAGGAAAATGTAGTGAAGCACTCATCACAACTCACAGCTGAGGGCAAAACTGGGTGGTGTCTAAGTAACTTCTTTTCTTTTCTTTTTTTTTTTTTTTTTTTTTTAGTGTTTATATCATACTTTTTATTTCTAAAGAGAACTTTGTATTCTTAATACAAATTTACTAATTTTTATAGTCCATCAAGGAGGAAAATAGTGGTAAACTATTAGTCATAATTTTCTAGCAAACTCTAGGAATGTGATTATTTTAAACTGAGTACATTTTTGTCAGGTGACTGAAGTTTGTCTTTTTACAGGTAACACATTTTTAGTTTAAATACATTTTAGCTGTGACTGTTTCTCACGTGTTTACCCTGTTTCTACTTACTGAACAGACCTTGATGAAAATATTTTATTATTTCCCTGATAAGCAAGGGTTGTTTTTAACACTGTCTTCTGTGCCATAATACAAGGATGCCTAAGTGACTTATAAAGTCTCTTTGCCATATACTAAGTGATGTATCTTAAGTTTTTATCTGCTTTTTTTTTTAACTTCTCAATATACATTGTAGTCGACCTTCATGACCCTTTACCTGTTCCTCTTCTGTCCTCCCTCTCCGCCCCCCCATCATATCTGTTCACTTGTCTTAAAAAGTTCAAGGAATTGTGATTGTTCTCTTTGTTGGGATATAGAAGCTCAAGGTTTATTGTTGTTAAACTAGGTCAGGAAAGAAAGGACAAGGAAGATAAAGTTTAGCTATTGTAGCACATGGTTTACCTCAAATTTGAGACATGCATTCTCCCAAATAAGATAGTCTATATATTCATCATTTTCACCATCATCTATAAAAAGCTATAAAGACCAATTATGCAAGTTTTATAGAGGCTTCTGAAGTCCTTTTCTGTCTTTTGCATTATATCTTGTATTTGGAGGTGTTGATTTTGGGTGGAACCCACATCCATTTTTATCTTCAATATAACACAATGAAAGATATTTTTTATTTCAACAGTTTATGCTTCATTCTATCAGTAGCTTTTATTCAAATTCAGTAATTGCTCTATTTGGCAAGAAATAAAATCTGAAGGCATGTCCAAACTCTGCTTAATAATAATGATCCATGATAATATTTTACTTTCAAATAGAATAGTTTTTGTAGAGCTAAACTTTGTTAACTTTTGACAAATTTGGAAAAATGGTCAGTGGTAAAAAAATTTATTATTTTCTTAGAATTTGAATTAAAAATGTAAAGAAATTTGAAGTCTACTAGCAAGATGTAGTTCTTGAAATATATCTTTCCTTTGAAAAAGTATAAACTTTTAGTGTAAATATACTCTTTTTTACATAAAATTTCATTTAAATGCATATTCTATGGATATACTTTTATTAGTTAAAAGTACTTTAAAGAAAGAAGCCTAAGTAATAGGAAAAGTGAAGCCAATATAATTATGAGGTAGAAAAGTTCTGCTAGTTTTTCCATTGAAGAGAAAATAATTCAATAACAATAACAATTTTAAAAAGCAGAAGCCTTTTTACTTTCTATTTATAAGTTGAGTATAAAAAGTTCATGAAGCTGGTCCTCTTTATTTCTTACAGCTGTAAAAATGTATTGAAACAAATTAGAATCTGTTGGATCAGACTTATAAGACAAAATCTCACCAGTCCAGTTTTCTCCTGGGGCTGGCTGGAGAAGGGGTGGGAAAATGTGTAGATGCAGTGACAACTTTTTTCATTGCTTCCCTCATCCCCCGTATCACAGCAAGGAAGGTCTGTGCTGTTAAATGTTTAACAGCCCATCCTTCAGGGGGAAAGTCACCCTGGTTTGTAGTATCATTTGCAGATTTCCATAGTATAAATTCTCCCCCCACGGCCAATTTAAAGCTACCAACATGAAGTTACTGAATACAGAGTTAAGAAAAAACTCACTGAGTATACTGCACTAGCTGACAAAAGCCAGCTCCAACACACCACTGCCAATTGCACTGTAATATTTGTCACACTCTATTGTAGTCGTTCATGCGAACTCCTAAAGTAGAGGCTGTGCCTTATTCATTTCTCTTGCTAGCACATAGCAAGCTATAGATTATAGGATTCACATGAATTCTGGATGGATGGATAGATGATAGATTTGGATAATAAGTTGTATTCTACATAGTGCTTTCTGCACACCCCTAATTCAGGTAAATGTGAGGAGTTTATAGTAGTAGCTCAACGGTGGTAACTGTGAGCTGATGAAAGAGCCAGTGTCTGTGATGTGTGCAGATATGGCATGTGGTTAGACTCTCTCTTCACCTTCTCACTTGCCCCCTGGGCTTGTGGTGCAGCTGCTGTTTTCCAAGTCTCTTCAGAGGCTGAAATCCACCCAGTGGGGAGACAGCACTCACTCAGTAGGCCACTTGGCATAGATACCTTTAAAACTTCATGAGAAGTAAGCAAGGTGCTAAGTGAAGGGCAGGAAGGGCACGTGTTAAAAGCAAATCTATAAAGATTCCCTTGGTCTATATATCAACCTCCCCCACTTTGAAGAAAATTGAGCGTGCAGGGTTACTTAGATGCTGGAAACAGTAACATAATTCCTCAGGCCTAAGAGAAAATCAGAACTGAAAGATCAGATCAGAAAGTCAAAAAGAAAGGCTGAAAAAAGAAATGATAATTATTTGAATGGAAACACAAAATGAAATTCTACTTAAAATTACATTTTTTTAACATATGAAATATTGCCTTTCAGTTTTGGATGACCAAGTTGAAATGTCATTATATTATTTCCAACGAAAATAGTTACCACAGTTTTTATGTAAAAGATATTTTATGTATTTTCATTATTGAATATACTGAATTTTAATTTGAGTCACTGTGATACATTTCACAACTTAAACAGAGCAGTGACAGAATGTTTAGTATGACATTATATTCGCATGTTGCAGTTAGTAAAATTCTGAAAAACATGAAATTTTCCTTGATCTTGCCATTGAATTTTGGACTGTGAGGATTTGCAATGGAACATAAGTTTTTGAATAAGAGTTTTAATGATCTCTGGAAAATACCAAAAACCAGAAATAGCAATACTAAGTATACAAGAACATTTACTTCTGAAGTTAATTCTATTCTGCTATTATTCAGCTCCTTTAAATTCGATTACATATTAATCCAGATATTTCATTTGGATATTCTAAATTTTTGTGAGATTACACATATGTAGTATGAGTTTAAATTTGATTTAATTATTTGGAAAATACCGAAGGTGATCCCCACAATAAAACATTTAGAGACTGAGTTTTAATGTCTCTTCCATCTGTGGTCAAGTTATTTGACTTTTTGAGTAAATATATCCTAGTTTTATAAAATAGGGTAATAAAACTTTTTCCCTAGGTTATTGAGAAATTTTAAAAAGCATTTTTTCCATTAGGAAAAACTCTGTAATATTCTGTGATTCACCATTTGTTGGGAGCACAACTATGTATACATAAGGAAGGAAATTTATTATGTGCTCTCCAATAATTCATTTGATCTAAAAATATAAGGAATGGTATACTGGCTCTATCGGAATGTTTATTTTACATTTACAATTTAGTTTTTATCTGAGTATTTTCTGAGCATCAGCTTACACTTAACTGAGAAGCCCAACTCTACATAATTTATTTCCCTTCTTTCCCAACTTAGTTTCTTACTTTTCATTGCTCTCATCGTGGTTTTTACAAATGCCTTATTGGATGTTTTCCGTGAGATTATTATTATTATATATTTTTTACTTATTTGATTTTATGTTTTTTCCCTTCTCACGTCTCTTAAACATATGCAATTTTATTTCTAGACATTTCAACCATACCTTGCTTCTAAATATAGTCATCATTTTTGAAACGCTCCCACACTTTCCATTCTTTGTGTCATTGGATTGATTTCATGATCTGGCTGTATTTATTGGAAAGGGTCAGATTCTTTTCCCTAACTCAGCACATCATGACTTCTGAGTTGATTGGGTCAGTTGGGGTGGGGAATAGTAAACAGAGTAGTAATAGCACAATGTTAGACTGAAAGCAGCATTGAACTGAATATTTGAAAAAATATATATGTATAAGGAGACTGGTTGCCATCCACTTTTTTTTTTTTAAACAAATGTCCTTTCGTAGCCTGTTGATCATTAATCATCTAAATTCTAACCACAGAGAATTCAGACTTTTAGATGGTCTCCAGGGCAGAATTTGTTGTATCAAGAATTTTAATTACAAATCATAGGTAATAAATACTATTGGAAATTCCTAATAAGGTTTGAGACAGGGATCCTACAGAGACCCCATTTTCCCTTCCATTGTTCTGGTCGTTAGTGTTATAATTCAAGGAGCCAATAGTGAGTGAGAACCATAGTCCTGCTTGATTATCACAATGACTAGATTGGTGAGTGGCTTTCTCCCTAAAGGATTTAAACTTATTCCACCCATTTGTGGGCAGAATAACTGGCACTAGTAAGTCCTGCCCATTGGATTTGTTGGGAGGTACTTGCCAAGGGGAGGTACTTGATTGCCACAAGGGAGGGCAAAGATGTGGGCTGCTTTCAGGTCAGAAGGAGGGTGGGAGGAAACCAGCTTGCTCACTGGTAGCACCTTCTGGGGAACACCCATGTGCCTGTGAGATGGATGTGCATGAACATCATCTCTGGAAATTAACCCACCCAGGTGAGAAAATGGCCCATTATGTGTTCACCTTCTTGGGCTAGAGAGAAAGGCAGAAGCCTTTTCTCAAGACATTTCAAAATCGTGTGTATTGGTGCAAGTTTTCTTTGTTGTAGGAATCTTGGGGTGGTTATCCTTTTTACCTCCAATTATAAAAATTTTAAGGAGAGGTGTATTTCTATGTTTTACACTTTTCCAAATATGCCTTGGGAATTGAAGAAAAAGTAAAATGGATTTATTAAAAATCATATCATATTAAAAATGATTAAAAAACAAAAATGTTCACCTACAGTAACAATAACCTAGGTAGACTGATTTTTTTTTTTTAATTTGGAAAATGTAATAAGTGGTAAAACTCACCCAGACAGAGCCATACATACATTTTTTATGTAATACTTAAATACAAATCATGTGTCACTGTCTCTTGCTAAGTTCAATTTAACAGTTTTCCCCTTTTCCTCTAGAACTCATGAGCCAACCAGAAGATCAAAGAGTATTAAGTTTAAAAAAAAATCTTTTGTGACCAATAAATATTATAAATGATGTTTGAAGGAATGTAGAGAGTATAAGAATGTAAGAGACTTCCTAGTTTGATCACTTTAAGTGAGGACTTTTGAAAAAGTAGTTTCCTGAAGCAGTCTTCCCCACATGGAGACTGAAAATGAGCAGAAGATGCTGATGACTCCCTTAATCCTTTCTGCCAACGCTTGCTCTCTCTGTACAAACAAAGGAGAAGGGGAACTCAATCAGAAGAGAGAGTAGGAACCCACCCCGGTCCGCTGAGTGATTTTTCAGTTAGCTTCTTACCCACCCACCATGGGAAATCTCCAAAGTTGCTCTTTGGCATTACGGGGACCTCTCAAGAATCACAACCTAGTATTAGTGGCCAAAAGCACAGATTTTCAGATTTGATTCAGACAAACCCTGTTAAGGAGAAAAAAACTGATTTTTCTTACTTCAGTCTGTTGTATAAGTAAATTTGTAAAATAATTACTCCGACTACTAAACTCCCTGTTTTCAAATATAGGAGCAACAGCGGCAGCACGGAAGGAGGTAATAAGAAACAAGATCCGAGCAATAGGCAAAATGGCCAGAGTGTTCTCGGTTCTCAGGTGAGATCATTTTTCCTCTATTTCTGTTTTGAAGTTAATTATGTGTCACTTAATGAATACTTTAATACTTTTAACTGGTAATTTAAATATTTTACTAGAAAAATATTTGCCTTTCTTAGTTATTTTTTCCTTTTAAAAGGAATTGCTAGTTCCTCGGTATTTTAGTTAAATTGCAATCTACTAAATTATTTCTGTAAAGAAAGCTTCCGTAAATGGATTGCATCCCATTTTATTTCTCTATTTGTTACAAGTCTTTAAAACATTTATTTCACAATAGGCTGAACATCTTATGAAATAGGAAAAGCTATTATAATCCTTTTTTTCAGTCAGGTTCTATGGTAAAAGATGAATTTATCAGATGCATTTCACTAGGTTTCTAGGAAATGAATGTCAATCATATTGTTGATGTGAATCTATATTATTCTAATAAATCACTGAGAGAATAAAATTACTTAATGTTCCAGTTCCCATTAGAAATTTATTTTTAAAGAGATCATGAGTCATGCTATTATTATTAAGCATGGATTCATAAAACAAGTATTTTTTGAAGGAAATTCTCTATACTTTTTTTACTTCAATTATCTATTTCTAGATAATACAAAGCAACTGCATTTCTCTTCAAAAGATTACTTTAAAATATGGTATGTTTATATGTGAGTGTGAGGGGTATACAGTCAATTCACAGTTATACATATTAACAACGGTAGATAGGAATAGCTTGGGAAATACTGCGTTTATATATTGTATAATGTAATAGTCTAATTTTTTGCAAATCTTTGCCTCAACTGTTTCTCATAGAGAGTAGCTACACTGGCTCTTTTGATTTCTCCTCTGCTATTTCTATTCTACTCCTGGTAGAGTCACTAAAGAGTTACTAAATGACTGCTGCTAAAAGCAGAGAGCCACAACAAGGTTGAAAAGCATTATTATCCTTTCTTGAAGACACCAAATCAAAGTCAGTAGTAACTCTGTGGTAGCCAGCACAATCAGAACAAGTCATGTGAAAGCTGAAACTAGAGCATCCTTCCTCCCTACAGCTTAATGAATGAGGCTGCCTTTGCTCTAATGCTCTACATTTCTAACTAAACTTTCAGGACTCATTCATTCATGCGATAAATAAATATAATAGAACTTGAAGCATTGATCATGTACTGTGGGGAAAAAAAGCAATATAGTGGGATAGCAAGTGGGGGATAAGGCACTTATTTTGATATATATTCAATAAAGAACTTTCTGAGTAATGGTATTTGAGCAAGTGTGGTGACCTTCATGAAAAAACGGGGTAAGAAAGTTGAAGGCAAAGGGAATAGTAAGTGCAGAGATCCTTAAGTAGAAGCAAAGCCAGTAGTTTTTGAGGACCAGCAAGGAGGCCTGTGTGGCTAGAAAAACGTCCTGTGGAGGCAAAGGACTATACGAAGATCATAAACTCAACTGGTGCTCTGAGTAAACACTTGGTTATTTATTGTGCCTTAGATTTACCAGTAAAAACTTTTATTCCTTTTTCTCTCTGAAGTCTCTATGAGGGGAAGTAAAAACAGCTTCAGAATTTTCATAGACAATTCCATGAGAAATGGACTATTTGAACCCAGTGATGATCAGTGACTTGACTTAAGGTGGCACATATTAATAGAAAATTTAAAAAGGTATATGTTATTGCCTTCCTATAATAAAAAAATCTCTAGTAAATGCACAGAATACAAAGGGATCATATCCAGAGAAAAGTTAAGCTTAGTAAGAAGTAATCAAGCATTAAATGTGTATGGTAAGCTTAGGCTATTCAGATACTAAATTGGAATGACAGGCATCTAGACAATAAACTCATATAAGAGAATGAGGTGTGTGCTTAATACATGAACAGATGCTCTGCTGTGGCATTGGACAAGAGGGAGCCATTATGTTCCCTGAATGGAATGTTCATGAAAGTGAGTGAGGAATCTAATAAAAAATTAGGCTGAAAATGTATTTAAGTCTAGATCCTTGAGGGCATTGAATACCATAGTAGAGCATTTGATTTTTATGTTTATAGGCAATGAGCAATCATGGAATGATCTTCACAGGGTGAGAAACATGCTGTAACCCATGTTTTGATATGTATGTTATTGGCAATGTGAAGATTGTCTAGCAAGATAACATATTGGTAGCAGGAAAAACATTTAGGAAGCTATTAAAGCAAAAGGTTAAACCAGGCTATGGGAAAAGAAATGTAAAGGAAGGGATAAATATGAGAAATTCTGGAAGTGAGAATTTGTGAAACTAGAATGTGATGAATAATATATGGGGCTGGTGGTACAGATTTGTCAGGTATAGCTGCCCAGCATGTTCCTTACATTTTGGAAATTTGCAACATTATAAGAAAACTGTCTTTCAGCAGCCCTTGCTGGTAAGGTAAAGGCAGGTTGCTTAGGATTCACCAATCAGATAAATTGCACATAAAGCTTCTTTTTCAAAATGAGCATTGTGAGCAAGCAAGTGAGGCAGGAAATGGTTCTGTCAGGTGTGGAACCGGAGGGGCCAGCAATGGAAGAGCTTCTGCCTCAGCATTTTGGGAGTTACCTACACGCCATGAGTGTGGGCTTAGCTGTTGGCTACATCAGTAACAGCATTTCATGGAGCTGACCCCTCAATGTGAGTGGTCACTGGTGCCCTACCTGACTGCAGAGCATGCAAGTCCAGTTCTCTGGATCTGTGAGCACTCTAATATCCTTTAATACATCTCTATACTATAAAAATTAGCCAGATTAAATTTCCATCATTTGCTACAAGAACCCTTACCTGTGCAAGAGGTGACAAGGAAGAGGAACTATTCTTTTCTACAGAGGTACCAGTCTATGCAATTGAGAGGATGCTGTTACCTAAGAAAGAGAAAGTATTTCTCCATTTAAATATCTAGCAGGTATTATTGGGAAGACCAGGATGAGTTGAACTTGGCAAAACACTCATGAAGAGGCAGTTAGACATTCTACCCTGGAGCTTCACAGAGAGGTGAGGGTTAGAAATGCAGACATAAGAGTGAACACCATGGAGACAAGACTGCAGCAGCATAAGCAGATGGTCTTGCTAAAGGAGAGAGTGAAAAGTAGGAGAAAGAGAAAAGAATCCCTTAGAACAGTGCTTTCCAATAGAAATAGGAGGAAGACAAAAGAATCCTTTAGAACAATACTTTCCAATAGAAATGTAACGTGAGCCATATCTGTCATTTTAAATTTTCTAGAAACCATAGTAAGAGGGATAGAAAGAAACAGGTAAAATTAGTTTTAATAATATATTTTACACAAATATCCAGAATTTTGTCATTTTAGCATGTAATCAATGCAATGCTTATTAAAGAGATATTTTCCCTTCCATTCTTATTTTTGTACTAAGTCATTAAAATTTGTTGTGTATTTTACGCTTCCAACATATCTCAACTCACTTAGCCACGTTTCAAGTGGTTAAGAGCCATACGCAGCTGGGGGCTACCATATTGGAAACACCCACTATTTGATAATATAGACTTTATTGTAGCAGTCATTCATGTAACATTACTTCCATATAAATGTCTAAAAATACATGGTATGTTTTAAGTGAGAAAAAAAAAGATCTAGAGGGCCAAGATAGAGATAAATGTGGATTCTTATATTCATTTTTTCTAGTGGATTCTTATATTCATTTTTTCTAAGTCATTTATTTTTTACAAAAGAAAATAAATTTTAATGACCCCCTCATTGTGCCTTCCAGAGAAGAGAGTGAGAGTGTGCTGACCCTGAAAGGCTTGACCCCCACCGGCATGCTCCCCAGCGGAGTGCTTTCTGGAGGGAAGCAAACGCTGCAAAGCGGTAAGCAGGCCATTGGTATGACCGTGTGCCCACAGCATCTCAGTCAGCTGTGTTGCTAGGGCCCTGATTTATTCATTCATTTAAGCTTTGTCTTGGTCTTCAGTTCTTTGCAGCTGGTAAAAGAGCTGAAACCCCAATCAGTATTGTCAGTCATGTCAAACATAGTAGCTCCCTCATTCACTGGAGTGTATTCTTTATCCTCCTCCCCTAGTCCTTCATTTACATATCAGTCCACATATGTAAGACAACTCATTTAGGTTGCCTGCATGCACAATAGGTTTGACTACTTTGAGCCAATCAGTTGCTAAAAACATCTTCTTAATTATATTCTTAATAAATATTCTGGTTATCTATACAGGATTGATGAAATACACACACAGACTATAATACATATTCATAAGTCTAGATTTTAGTGGAAAACGGAAGAAGAGTATAAAAAAAAGATGATTCTATTACATACTTGAATAAAAATTGGGAGCCATCTGTGTCTTTTCTGTGATTTATCAATCCAAAACATAAAAGACTGAGTAGAACCACATTTTATTTTTGAAAAATAATGATAACATTCCCTTTGAAATAGAGATTTTGTATTAAAATGTATAGACCAGTACTGTCCCACAGAACTTTTTGTCATGATGGAAATTTCTGTATCTGTACAGAAGCCACTGGCAACATGTGGCTATTGAGCATTTGAAATATACAAATGAGAAACTAAATTTTTTAGTTTGTCTAATTTTCATTAAATTTAATTTAAATAGCCACATGTGGCTAGTGTCTACCATGTTAAACAGCACAGTTCTATACACTCTTTTACTTTTGTTATTTTTGTTTCATTATCAATTTTACCTAATATTATTAATTAGAATACAATATTAACAATACTTGATAGAAATTTTGCTATTAGATTAGACTGTAACAGAAAAAAATGAAGACAAAAATGTGCTATAACATTTTCAAAGCAATCTTAGTGTGTTGTTTATTTTCTTGTATCTTTCCCTGAATCTTTTTTGTATTTTCTTTTCTATCCCTGTCCTTCAACCTAGAAGATTCAGGTATTCTTAGGCTTATGTTATTTAGACACACTTCTTCCACATGAAGAGAAATGATCAACTTCCTGAATTGCTAAATGATAACATCCTAGCAGCATCATGAAATCATCAATTTTCAGTTGAGTTTATTCCAAAATTAAAGTTTTTGAGTTTTCACCAAAAGACAAAATATTTTCAGTGAAGGTAGGAAAATACACAGTATTGAAGTAAATCCTCCCTTCAAATTTATAGCTAAAAATTATTTTAATAACTTAAAAACAGATGTTTTCCCACCAAAGTAAACATGCTCACTAAAACATTAGCATAAATGGATTGATCATTTGTATGCACAAAATGCACCTCTACCTAACTGATTGAAATCTGCAGTTTCTGATAAGCCCGGTTTAAGACACAGCAAGTGTACTATCAGAAACTATGGGCCATATTTGCTTTAGAAGGATACATTTAGTAACGGGCAGTACATATTTCTAATACGTCAGTGCTGGTGTGGTTCCAGATTTTTTGCTTTTCTTTAAACTTGTTACTTAAGTTCTTAAAATTCTTTTTTTTTTTTTTTCATTTCCAGATTTTTGCCTGTATTTTCAACTTAGATCATTTACTTTAATTTATTTTAAATCCATTGGTTTGTGTTATTCTATGTTGAACACACACACATACACACACGCAACAGAAACACACACACACACACGTAAAAGACGTGGGGTGGAACCTCATTTGTCCTGAGAATTTAAGGACTTAATGTATATTTTAAACTACATCCATTAACAGAACTTCGAAATTCATTGCCTGACACCCTTCAATTTGCCTAAAAAGGTTAATTACTTAAAGCTTTGCTGTTTAGCTCTTCTCCATAGTGGTAACCGTTCTGCATATTTATCATAAAGAATCTAAAATGCACTGAAGGAAATACAGTATACATTTGGCAGTTGCTCTAGTTTTAAAACCTTAAAGTGTAAGAAAAATGCAAATTAAAGTTAAGGTGTAGAATTTTAATATTAAACATTTTGGACTTACAGAAAAGTTTTGCATTTTAGCATTTAATGAGGAAAATGTCAACTATCCTTAATAATATGGAAAGACTCACACACCTGTACAGTGAAAGTATAAACCATAACCTTATCATAAAAAGTGCTGATAAAGCAATGGGCTTTTAAAGTTCTGCCTCTGAAATATGCTGTTTCAGTATGTTTATGTGAAACCTCATATGCAAGTATAATGAGCTTTCAGTATTGAGGCTGCCTGTTCTTTAAAATGCTGATAGAATTATTGCCGCTGCTAGCATGTTACCACTTGATTTGTAACATTTCGAGAGTTTCATTTCTAAAAATGGTATTCCAGTAAGGAAAAGAAAACTGATTTTAAATTAGGCTGCCTGATAAAAGAAGTCCAGACTATATCATTCCCTTTCTTTTTCTGTTTCCTTCACCTTCTTCCCACCCCCAAATCTAAACATGCTCCATGTTTGTCTTTAAAGAGTCACATGCATTATGAACTTTAACACACTGATTTTATTCTTCCTTTAAATTTTCATGTACACCCCCAGTTTCCCATTGCATTAGGAAATGATGCTATTTAATATTAAATAGTGTGAATTATCCCACTGACGCTGTGGCACTGTTTCAGGTTCTGCCGGTTTGACTGCCATTTTTAAACTATAAATCACCAAATATAGGAAGGGTTTTATAGTAAAAGAAATCTTTCTTGAGCGTGTTCTTAAAGAGTTAATCATTTTGTCATTTATTTAATGAGCAAAACCCAAAGCAGTTCACTCAGATAAGTGTATCCAGCTCATAAGTAAACTCATTATTTTTGTGGTGTTTTTCCTTTCATTTTAGCATTTTTGTTGTGTTGTCTGTGCCAGAATCCAGCACTTGCAGGAACATTAGTTCTCCTAGCTCCTTTGATCGTCACTGATTTGTTCTTAGAGTTGAAAAATCCTCTGCTCATTCTTCTCATTCATTTGCACCCCCTTTCTTCTCTTCAGCTACTGTTGAGGCTATTGAGGCTGATGAAGGTAAATTGGCCAGTCCCCTTTCTGTTGTGCCTGCAACAGATAAGGGCTCTGCTGGGTGTATTCATTTTTTTGCTGTAGCTTGTACAGAGTGTGTGGGTGTTGGGCTAACAGTTGTGGCTCAGTATTAACCAAAATGTTCTTGCTTTAAAGGGGAAAATGTCCTTCTATGGTTTGTTTGTTTGTTCTTTTTTTCCCTTAAAGCTATGTTTGACTTTTGTATGCAATAAACCTAGTACAATCACAGGACACAAAAGAATTATATATCTTGAACGATGTGGGGTGGGGGTTATGGCAGCTGTTTTTGACAAATAACACATAAAATAATATTCTTTGAGCTGAACCATGTCCCTCCCTCAAATCACATTCAGGCAGCACTGAAAAGGAGAGAATAAAAATAGCTTTATTCATTCCAGTCTTCAGAAGTTTGTAACCAAAAAAAAAAAAAAAAAAAGTTTATCTGAATAGTGCTTTGTTGTAGTTCAACATTAATTTATGTCTCTAAAAAATATTCCAATATGAGACAGTTGTGTATGAGATAAACAGCTCTGCTAGTCTTATCAAATTTTAACCTACTGGTATTTGTAGGAGAATTAGCACCAGCAAAATACTACAGAGTTCAAAGTATGTAGTGGCTGTGGAAGTGGCCAATAACAAGAATAGTGAATATCAAGTAATCACTCAATTGATTAATGTTACTGAGTGTTTGCTTTGTGTTAGGCACTGTGCTAGGAGCTGCAGGGTAAATCAAGAAGTGTATATCTCCATCTGTGTCCTAGCACTGCTCAAGGACAATAGAGTTGACCCTGTAGTGATTACTTTTTAATTGAGTGCTTTTTAAATATATGGTTGTGAGAAAACTGCATATCAAAATAGTTTCTAATATTTATTATATATACCATATCCTCTGGAAATTTTAAAAGAATAATTTGAAGTTCCCCTTTAAAACAAAATTCCTCAGTTGTATTTTGTTCTTGCAATATAACTTCGTATTTTCCCCAAATTTGTGTGCATATGGTCCTTTGGTATGGTATAAAAAGTGCCACTTCAGACTTCTTCCAATTTGTACGTGATTTGAATATGGTAGGGAAATAATAGCACTGTAAGAGAAAATACAACTGCTTCCTAAATAGCGGTGAATAAACTGCTATTTATGTGGGAATTCTCTATTCCTCTTGG
The DNA here is from genome assembly GCF_027409185.1 of Cynocephalus volans. Lineage (NCBI taxonomy): Eukaryota > Metazoa > Chordata > Mammalia > Dermoptera > Cynocephalidae > Cynocephalus > Cynocephalus volans. The sequence continues at coordinate 87,859,768 of NC_084468.1, read as the reverse complement.
CAAATTCTAATCTGCAGTGTGCATTCTTGTTGATAGTTTGGCTGTTTTCTGTGGTTTCTGTGACTCTGTGTTGTGTTAAGTATACTACCAATGTAAATTGCTAATACCCATTGTCTGACCAGCAACTACAGCAGAGCACATTCTTCCATACCAAGGGAGACAAAAAAGACTAGAAATGGTGCCCCATTCTAGAAATATCCATTGTTCTAGCTAGATTTTTAATTTCTATGCTCCCACCCTATTGGCTTTTAAAACCTTGAGATTCCACTTTTACCATTTAAATTAATGAAATTGCTTCATAAATTATGATGACAAACTTTTTATATTCATTAGTTATGATGAAATGATTTTCATAGTAGTTTAGAAAAAGAGTAGAGTACCACTTCCTTCCATTTTTTTGGTCCTTCAAAGTAGTTGAGTTAGTTTTCAGGGTGGGTGCTCATTAGACAGCTCCATTATTTTGCAATTTATTACAAATTAGAGAAGAATTAAGAAGCTTTGCTTTGGGCCTTGGTCTTTCCCATTTCCCCATCTTCTTCCTCTCACACTTGACTAATCACCATTATGCTAACCTTTAAAATGCCGAGGGGGAACAAACTATTTCTCATCGTTTAATGAGTTTTGAAATAACTGTTTATAACTTTTAAGAATCTCATCCATACTAATGAAAGGCACTGCACATTTGTGTAGGAGTGGCTCGCAAAGTTTCAACTTGAAACTGATTTCCTTTTTTTTGCGAATAAGGTGGGGTGGATAAAGGTACCATGAAATTGTCCTTAATCAGCCATGGAGATGCAGCCCAATTCAGCATTGGTGATTGGCCCTTAAATATCTGGCTTGCACTTCACAGGCAGTAAAGCAAACTGATGTCATTGGTTCCCCATTTATGTAATTTATCTTCAGCTCACTGGTTGGTGCACACACTGAAGAAATCATTAAGTTTCTTGCACAAATGCCTTACCTATCTCTGTAGTACACTGAAAGTTACAAAAAGGAAAAAAAAATAAATAACCCAAAAAACTGCTCCCACTTTGAGAATTCCAAGTTTTGATGGAGTAGGACCAAAACCGGTCCAATATATTTTTGCTAAAAATTGTGAAAGGTATTTTCCCCTTGTTATTCTTTAGCCACCACTTACATCTACATTGATCTAGTAAGAATGGGTTTTTCTTTGATTTAGGCAGTAATGGATGCCAGATGAACATCAGTTTGACCTGTTCGCTGCTGAAGGGCAGACAGTGCTTTTCTTCTTAGTGACCTTATCCTTATTTTTCTGAGTTTCTCTTGTTTTGTCACCACTCCACTTGTTTCCAAAGTTGAGTCAGGAAACAGTAGTTAATAATTTCATTATTTTCATGCCACCGTTGAACTGTTTACTGAGGAGGTCTTTCTGGGATTCTAAGAGGGGATGGAAATGCCCTGGTTAATTCCTTTTCTAGCTCCTTTTAGTTTCTGCTTCTAAGCCTTTTATTAGATTTTTAGGTAAAGCAGATGCAGTGATTCCGCTGAATTTGCCATCCCTAACACAGTGAAGAGTAAAAATAGGCATATGCTACAGCCTGTCTAGGTCAGTGTGTTTGATGCAGTAATCATGCTAGTGATGTGGTCAGCGGATGCTGGTTGTACAGGCCTGTCCCTGGAAGCAACTTTCCTCTTTACATATCCACTTCGGATTTGTTTGAGCTATACTTTCATGAAGACAAGAGAAATGCTTACATCTTAATAACTTCAAGAGGACATTTTGGTTGGCAAGAGACATTGGCTGTTTTCACACCTTTTGGTTATCTCCAAGTATGGTAAGGAGTCTGTTGTGTTGTGTTCAGGTCCCGTCAATTTGTTCTCCACTAAAGGATTCCCTCTCACTGCGAAATCTCTAACGTCACCCGATGCAGCCACTGGTGCCCTTTGTTTTCCTCTGGCTAACCCTGCTTTTCTTTCTTTAATGATTTTCTGTTTAGCTATCAAAGGATTTTCACCACAACATAAGATCACTAGCTTCGAGGAAGCCAAGGGCTTAGACCGGATTAACGAGAGGATGCCACCTCGCAGAGATGCCATGCCCTCTGACGCCAACCTTAACTCCATCAACAAGGCTCTCGCCTCAGAGACTAACGGCACGGACAGCAATGGCAGTAATAGCAGCAATATTCAGTGACCACTTCCTGTTCACTTCTTTTCTTTTCTTTCTTTCTTTCTTTCTTTTTTTTTCTTTTTCTTTTTTTGGTGAGCTGCAGGGCATGATGGGATTGCTGCATCTCAGCAGTTGGATGTTCTTGCCTCTCACGGTAGCGTATTTGCTCGGGGGGCCAGGAATTGGATTCAGTTTACACTATCATTAAAAAAGAGGGAGAGAGATAATAAACTATATTTTGGTGGGGGTGATGGTTAAACACCTTTTTTGGGTATGCCTTTTAAAAATGCTTATAGGGGAAAAAAATTTTAAAAAGAAAGCTAATGCTAGTATATATACTGCAATGTTAGGGGAATGAACATGTTTTCCTACTGCATTGGGGACTCCTAGATAGGTTAATGAAAGGCCTTTTATTCTGTTACTGGACATGAAAACTTTGTCTAATTTCTTACTCTATTGTACGTTTACAGTCGCAGCACTAAAAAGGATGACATCAAACATTTTTAACAAAATGATGTACAAACTAAATAAGGACTATTTATTGATAATGTTTTGCTACTCTTGTCAGACAATGACTGTAAAATGAATTAGGCAGTCTTAAAAAAAAAAGAAAAAAAGAAAAAAAAAAGAACGTTGCAAATTTGTTAAAATGCCAAAAAGGAGAGTTTAATTTTGTACAGATTATGCTTACCTCAGGTTTCTTTAGTGTGCTTGAATGCCCTTCTTTCCATATAACACTTCTCTTATTAATTTGGCAATGAATATCTTTTCTTTCCTTTTTAAGTTTAAAAAAAAACTGGAATAATTACATCTATCTTTTTTTGCCGTTTATATTTAGGGGTTTTTGTTGGTAAATCAAGTCTTGGTTGTGGCTTGCTGAATTAAATATTTATGAGTGGTGCATTTTTAAGTATAGTGAACAAGACACCATATTAAATACAGTGATAAAGCATCTATATTCTGTAAAAAAAAAAAAAAAATCTGCCTATGCATGTTTTTTAAGAAAAAAAAAAAAAAATGGCTGTATCGGCCTGTATGGGACTGTAATGCGCTTAGTGGTCTGACATATACTGGAAATGTATGTATACTGGCGTACTTTATATTCTCTAAAATGCTTAATGCCTTTGAAATTTTGTAATCAAAAAAAGCTTTGAAAAAATCTAAAGGGGAGAGTATTCTTAAAAGTTTTTAACATAAGCTTGTCAGTGCACATATAGATGGTTAGCATGTTTAGCAAACCTTGTGAAATTTAAATAAGTTTGTAGTTACATGTGAAACTCTAAATGCATGGTAACTGTAATGTCATTACGGTTTAGTTATTTTGTTCGGTTCTGTCATGTGCCACAAAATATGTACTTTTTTCACTTTTTTCCCTTTGTATATCAGTTACGGGTTACAACTGGTTCATTCTGAAAACAACAACAAAATTCCATTCATATTTTTTAACAATTGTATAAGTGCCCAGGTAATTCACTACAGCCTAAAGCCTTGCCTTTGTAATTTGACTTCTGAAATGTTGGCAATCAAAGCATGCACTTGTAACAATGAAAAAGAAAAAGCATTTTATATTACTACTCAATAAAATGTGCATGAACTTAAAGAACTCTCATCCTTTCCCTGAGTCTGCTGAAGGGATTTACGTGCACAGCCACCATGGCGTCTTCTAGGTGCTGGCCCACCTCCACTCTTCACAGATTTACTTTGACAGGCTTCTTTCAAAGGGCCTCGTGATCTGAGGTGTGGTGCCTACTTCCGCTATAAGAATCTTGGTGGATTTGTGTCTCAAATCAGACGAGAGAAGTCTATTTAAAGAGTAAATGCCATCTTCTGGCTCCTGCAAATGTGAGAGCCAGCTAAGAAACCAGAGCATTCCTTTTTATTGAAAAAAGAAATTTGTTATCAGGTTGTTTCAGTTGTATTGGATTCCCTATCTGCTAAAGCAAAAAGAACTAGACTACTAAGTGCATTTTCAACACAGAAGAGAGTTGCATTTGTATTAATATGAAATTTGTATACCTGCGCTTTAGCTAATACTAATCACCCGAAGGGTTAAGATACACCAAATTTCAGTTTGTTTCTAACATTGTTCATCTTTAGTGCACTTTGTTTTATGTAATAAAGTATGCCTGTTATATTAAGTAATAAGAATATAACAATTAGTGATATAGTGTACCAAAACAAAGATGTTTTAGATATATATTCTCTGACAAAGACTATCCCAAGTTTATTTTAATGAATCCAAACTTTTTTTTCCTGTGGATATTTTTCCATCCTAAAAAAAAATGACACCCAAGGAAAATATTTAGATGCAACTAACTAGAATGATATGAAGGAAATGGTAATTCTGGTACCAAGGTGTTTATTTTTTTTTTTCTTATAATTGCAAAGAAAATATCCTGATAAAAATTTCATTTTTTGGATTCCTTTCTTTTACAAATTGTGCTGAGGCAACTATGGCATAGAAATAAACATTTGACATTAAAATAAGCAGTTGATGTGAGTATTGCTTGGTCTTTCCGGTCAGTGGTTAGAAAATAATACCACATATTTTTGCATAATAATTTGGTCTATCAAAGAAATCAATATAGAACTGAAGTTATTTCTCCAAGAGGGATACCACTGCAAGGTCCTAAGTTATTAGATCTCCTTCACTTTTGGAGAAATTATCGAATTCTTGATTTGCTTATGCCAGTGAACCTTTGGCTACACACAGATACACGCCTGTGCACACACATGCGTGCGTGTGCGTGCGCGCGCGCGCGCGCACACACACACACACACACACACACACACACAGAAACAATCCCCTGTCCCCCACCCACCCTCCTCCTCCTTCCCCCAGGGTGACTTACCTCTCATGGGTTTCAAACTCAGTGCCAGATTTTCATCTAGTTTTTCAACGATTAAGAGCTGGATTTAACTGACCCTGTTCTTATCTAAAATATCCTCTACTTACATTCTCCTTAAATGTTTTTTGAAGAAAAGGAAGAAAAATCTTCCAAGGCTAAACTTACATAATAAGGAAAACAAAGGGGACAGGAAGGGGAACATCGGTGCCCCTCTGCAGTGGCATGACTTAGGGTAGACATCAAAGCTGGAAGTGTCTGTGGCATCAGTCCAGACAGGGTGTCGTGGTGATGCTGTAACCCTCAGAATGATCTTGTCCTGAAGTACTTCCTTTCCTCCCACCCTCACCACATCCATAAATGTTATCACACATTGATTTTTCTGCCTGGAAACCAGGGCCCCAACATGAAGTCTGCACCACAGGAGGGAGAGTGGGAATGGTCTTATTTTCATGTCGTCTCTCACTCACTGGGTCCCTCTTGTTATACTCCATAAAGAAGAGGGGACCTTTCAGTTTGCCCTGCCTGAGTACCTACATTTCTTCAAAACTGAAAGCTCCCAGAGTTGGAAGGATCTGAGCTGTTGAAGACTGAAGACGTTGCCTTTTCCCTTGTTATGTGGCCTTCCTCTGTCCTTCTCACTGTTCTAAGTTATTATTTTTTTCCAAAAAATGTCTGGCAGTCTTGACAGTATATCAGTTTTTGTTATAATGTTAAATGTCAGCATTCCATCAAACAGTGAGTCAGTGTCTGGCTTAACACTGAGCTGCTTCCTCTGTTCCGTGGGTATTCCTTTTTGTATATATTTTAAGGTAGTGTTAACCAGAAAAACCCCTGACTGGGCCCTTTCATGATACATTCACTTTTTAAAAAATGCGTACATAATAATGAGAGGCAAAAAGTAGTGAAAGAAGTATTGTACCTATTTCTGGTGGTTGCACTCTCAGGACGCATCATTGACACATGTAGTGCATGGGGGAGGGTGGGGGCCCAGCAGGGGAGGGTGTCTTGTTTTAAGGAAAGACCAAAGAACTTAAAAGGTAAACAGCAGGAGTCATAATAGCTATGATATTGAGCTGGTTATTCCAAAAGACCTTCCTTAAATCGGAAAGATGCCTACATATAATAAAGCAGAAGTTGCTAGGGAATAAGGCTGTTTAACCAGAAAGTAAACTGCAGGAGAATGAAAATGCCTTCCCTTCACTGGGAGTGTTAAAACCTAAGCAGAAGATTCAATGCCACGAACACCTCCTGCAGGTGCTGCGTGGAAGGAGCTATCCTAGCTGTAGTAGGAGGGACTCTCTTCAAAGACAGAGATTGAATTACGTAATATCTAAATTACCCTTCAACAGTAAGATTCTAAAAATACCGTCAATTATTGTCTTTTGGAAGCACAGAATTCTGATTTGCAAACTGTTCCTAGAACCTTTTGTTTTCAGGAATACTGCTATGGGGCTGAGCTTTCTTTATCAATGAAAGCAGCCCTTTTATTTATTTTGCACATTGAGTTTCTGTATAACGTGTCTGCTGGGAAGAGTCTCCACTAGATTAACAAAGTTTGCATTGATAATTATGGACTATTAGCTCAAAAAAAAGTTGACTTAAATTCATCCTTAGACATGCTTGTCGAGTTATATTTTGAAATCTTTTTATACCAAGTGCTGGGGATATTGAGGTTTCTTCTCAACAGCTCCAGATTGTCTGCAAGAATAAGTCCAGTTTCTTCGAAGTGTCATCTAAGGCCGTTCACGACTCTTGCCAGTCTCATCTACCCCCAACATGACCCTGAGCTTCAGCCATGCTGGTCTTTTTACAATGGTCAGAAAACACCAGCCTTCCTCAACCCTCTGGGTCTTTATTTATCTTCTATGTTGAATGACGTCTCCTTTGCAAATGTCACATCTGCCTTAAATTCTGGAATGAATGAGGCATTTCCTTCTCTCTAAGCACATTGCATCCTCTATTTTAGCAATTAATCCACTGCATAAAATGGTTATTGTCTTTGCCTGGCACTGTAGTAAAAATAGTTGCTTATCTTTGTAATCTTAGCATGTAACACTACTTGGCATAGTGTTTTTCGGAGGAAGGGGAGAGAGGGAAGAAGAATGTTTATGTTTTTGGCATGGCCTCATGATATGGGTCAGTCCTAGATTCCAAATTATAAATGCTTATTGAAGAACAACTGAAACAGTTACAACAGTTCAATGTTTCCTTTTCTTCCTCAAGAATTTCCTGGTGCCTGAAGGTCTAGAGTGGAGCCTACATTTCAATAAGCATCCACTGAAATCCTCATGATCAGACAAGTTTGGGAAACCATGTCCATTTTATTTCTACGGCAAACTTAAAAATCACTCCTACATTGTCAATTCTACAGATTTTCTAGCATGGACAAATATTTTACTGCTTATCATTGCTGTTTAATTTTGCTTATAGTGACTCAAGGAGCAAGAATTTAAACAAAAATATGGGAATTATTTAAGTATGTAAACCTGAACATTCACAGCTAAACAGTTTATGGGAAGGAAGCAGTGGCCTTTTTTGAGTATATTAGACTTTACCCAGGAAAAGATCAGAATGACAAAGTATCTGGACACTCTGTGAAGAATCATGTTCCTTGAAGAGAATGGAATGCTTTCATATTGAAAAGATTGCTTTTATCACATCACCCCTCCCACAATAACAACCTCACCCAATATCACCACCAGCTTGCCAGAATTTGTTCAAAAAACACTTTGGGGATGTATATTTAACACAGCTTACCTTCAAGAATCTCAAAATGTCCCTGAGGTTTTACCATGAGAAAGTCATTCCTCTGGGTTCAAAAGCACTTTTTTCGAAAGTCCTTTATTAAAAGATACAGATTAGAGAAGGAAATGACAAACCATTGTCCACCACTAACATTAGTAAGGACTAATGTATCGCAGTTCTCACAGGACTGGTCAAAAGCGGATGAAGACAGGTGTGTTTATAGAGGGAGGAAGGCCACAGCTGCAGTATGGCGGGGGATGCTGGGGAAGAGCACCTGGGAGTGTGGGGCTCAGAGAACAGGACCACCACTTCATCAACAGCACATTGGTTGTGCAACTCTCTGTGCTAGACACCTGCCCAGCACAGAAAAGAGTACAATAAAATTAAAGACACAGTCTACTCTCTCACAATATGCAGCAGCAGTGAAGGTAAATCACTGTGCCACACATGCTCACTTCTGTGTAATGTTCTCTAGACCAGTTCCCATCTAGAGTCAGACCTGGGTTGGAATTTATATAGATCTGCTACTTACCAGATGTCTGTACCAGACCTTGAGAAACATACTAAGCTTCTTTAAACCTCATTTAAAATGAAGGCAATGAGAGTAATTAATTCATAGGCTTTTTATGAGGATTAAAAGAAACACTGCAAATCAAGTAGTTGGCATGGTGCCCGGCACAAAATAAGCCCTCAATAAACTTTAGTTATTGTTGCAGTATTCAGCAGCAAGCTGAGTCACAGGAGTGCTTAAAATAAATATTCTGTAGATGAAGATTGTGTGTGTGTGTGTGTGTGTGTGTGTGTGTGTGTGTGCGCGCATGTGCGTGTATGTGTGACTTACAGGCAGTGTGTAGTTAGAAAAACCTGCTAGAATAAATGGCATTTGGTTGTAATCTTCCTTGGAGGATGGATTGGTGGAGGAAGGGAAGCTGGAGGATCTGGGGAGGTATAGTACACACTCTAGCCTGAGAGAAAAAGCAAGAGCAAAGAAGATCCAGAAAAACAGTGATATGTGGACCACTTTGATTAAATAGGAGGGTTGGGGCACGAGAAGAGATGAGACTGTTAAGCTAGGGTGGAGCCAAATTAGTTATTTGTATTGGGAGGTCTTTTAGCTACAGGTAACCAAATTCCTGGCTAACTTCTCGAACCACAAAGACATTTATATTTACAAGGACATCTGTGACTACGTGGTCCCATGATTAGTCTAGAGACTCAACAGTATCATCAAGGACCTAGGCTCTTTCCATCCTTCTTCTCCACGCTGTTCTGTTGGCTTCTGTCCTTGTGGTTGCAAAGGATGTCAGAGCTCCTGGGATCACTTCTTCATAAAGCACTGTCTCAGCTACTGGAAAATACCACCAAAATAAGCTATAAATAGAGCAAAGCTGAATATGACTTACTGCAGAAGTGTAACCACTGCCTTGGCAGAGTCATAGTAAACTAGATGGGAAAGGCAAAAGCACAGCATTTAGGATTTTTAATTTTTTTATTTTTGGTTAAGGTGAGTTTCTATGTGGGAGTCTAATAAGGACTGAAGAAAGTTTTTGACTTTAGAGTTTAAAATTGGTAGAGACAGCAAGGAGAGAATTTAAGTGAATTTTGAAGAAATAATAAATATGTAGGTAAATAATAATAGATGTTTTTCCTTCTTAAGTTCTTTAAGATATGTAAGAAAATTAAAAGCAAAAAAGTATAAAATTATAAGATGCTGATGCAAAAAATCAAAGAAGACCTTAAAAAAATGGAAAAACATACTGAGTTCATGTCTTAAAAGACTAGTCAAAATGTCAATTCTTCTCAATGAATTTATAGATTTAATGTAACCCAATCAAAACCCTATCATGATTTTTGTGTAGATATAGACAAGCTGATTCTGAAATCTATATTGAATAAAGAACTCGAATAGCCAAAACAATTTTGGCAAAGCTGAACAAAGTTGGAGGACTCACATTACCCAATTTTAATATTTGCTCCAAATCTATGATAATGAAAAGAATGTGGTATTGATAAAAGATACATAAATTTATGGACCACAATAGAGAGTTCAGAAATACACCCCTACAAATGTTCAATTGAGAAGTGTGCAAAGACACTTTAATGAAGAAAAGATAACTTTTTCAGGAAATTATGCTTGAAGACTTGGTGATGCGTTGGCCAAAAAAATGAATTAGACCTTTATCTCACATCTTATTCAAAAATCAACTCAAAATAAATCATAAACAAATTTAAAACATAAAATATAAAATCTTTAGATGAAAGCATAGGACAGCATCTTTGTGACCTTGGGTTAGACAAAGAGTAGATAAATGACACCAAAAAAACAAGCCATAAAAGAAAACATTATTATAAATTGGACTTCATCAAAATTATAATTTTTTGCTTTATAAAGAGCATTATTAAGAAAATGAAAGAACATTTGAAAATGTGTTCAAATCATATTTCTATCAAAAGATGTGTAGGCAGAGTATGTACATATCCCCCCAAGTTTAACAAACCAATCAATTAAAACTTGAGCAAAAGACTTGAACAAACACTCTAAACAAGATATTCAGATGAAGAATGAGCACCTGAAAAGAAGCTCAGCATCATTAATCACTGAGGAAACACAAATCAAAGCCATAATGAGATACCACTATACACACACATACACACACCCAAACATATTTAAAAACCTGATAACATCAAGTGCCTATGAGGATGCAGAGCAACTGGAAATCTCGTGCATTCCTGATGGAAATCCAATAATGATACAGCTACTCTGGAAAACATTTTCTTATAAAGTTAAACTATTTCACATAAAGTTACCACATGACCCAGCAATCCCACTCCTAGGCATGTACTTTAGAGAAATGAATATTAACATTCACACAAAAATCTGCATACAAAATGTTTATAGCTGCATCACTCATAATTACCAAAACCTGGAATAACCTATATTAGTCCATTTTTGTGTTTCTTATAACAGAATACCTGAAACTGGGTAATTTATAAAGAACAGAGGTTTATTTGGCTCACGTTCTGGGACAGCTGCATCTGGCACGGGCCTCAGGCTGCTTCTACTCATGGCGGAAAGTGACAGGCAGCCGGCGGGTACAAGCAGGTCACATGGCGAGAGGAAGCAAGAGAGCGAGAGAAGGTGCCAGGGTCTTTTTAAACAACAAGCTCTCACAGGATCTAATAAAGTGAAAAAGCACTCACTACCCCAATCCCTAGGGAAATCATTAATCCATTCATGAGGGATCCGACCCCATGACCCAAACTGCTCCCAACATTGCCAAGTTGGGGATTAGATTTTAACATGAGCTTTGGAGGGACAACACATCCAAATTCTTATCATAACCCAAATGTTGTTCAACAGGCAGTGGATAAAGAAACTGTAGCACATCTATCTAGTGGAATAGTACTTAGCAACAAACCACTTGTTATGAGTTGAATATCTTGAGAAAGATATGTTGATGTCCCCACCCCCAGTACCTCAGAATGTGACCTCATTTGAAAATGAAGGCATTGCAGATATAATTAGTTAAGATTAAGTCACGTTGGAGTAGGGTGGACCCCTAGTGCAATGAAAGGGTACTTTGAAAGTTCGTGGAAAAATAGAATTAAAGATAATACAAATCTTTCCATGAAATTTTTGAAGGCCCCTTATATGACTGGTATCCTTATAAAAAGACAGCTGTATGAAGACAGAGACACATGGGGAGAAATGCCATGTGACAATGAAAGCAGAGATTGATGTTATGCAGCTGCAAGACAAGAAAAACAAACGATTTTTAGAAAACCCCCAGAAGCTAGGAAGAAAGGAAGGATTCCCTACATGTTTCAGAGGGAACATGGCCCTGCCGACACCTTAATTTCAGACTTCTTGTCTCCAGACTTGTGAAACAATAATTCCTGTTGTTTTAAGTCACTCGATTTGTGCTACTTTGTTACAGCAGCCCTAGGAAACTCATCCACTACGGCTAAATATAATATAATATATCAAAATGCTTCATGCTAAGTGGAGGAAATGTCAAGAATTGTAAAGGGTCTGAGGTTTTACCCGCTTAAAAGCTAAGAATTTAACCTGCCACCGTTCATAAATGCTAACAGAAGACAGGAGACCCCTGGGTCAGAGAGAAAGGACTTTATGACTCACGGCACAGCAGCCAGCATGAGCTTTGTGTTCTGACCCATTCCTGTAGCCCCCAACCCATGGGCACAATGCAGTGGTAGGCCCAGATAAATGCCATGTGTATGGTGGGTTTTTGTCACAGCTGAGGGACTACACCTTAGAAAACCCCCAACCTTATAAACGGAGCTTCAAGCAATTCTGCCCAACCTTTGTTTCAGAAGGGGACATAATATTTATAATCCTGGCCAATAAACAAACCTACCTTCAGCCTCAAAGGGAGATACTACTCTATCTTAGCCAATTGCCTTGAACCGTAGCAAAACAGCCTTGAAAAGCTAGTCTGGAACAAAAGCTGTTATGAGATGTGCAGAAACACAATGGAGAAGTGCACCCAGTGGAAGTCAGTCTCAGAAGATGATTGATTTCATTTACATGACATTCTGGAAAAGATGGAGCTATTGTGACAGGTTATAGATAGATCAATGCTTCCCAGGGGTTAGTGTGAGGTAGAAGGTCAAAGGGTCATGATGAGGGATTTCTGGGGTGTGATAGAACTGTTCTTTGACTTGTTTGAGGTGGAAATTTTGTGAATGTATACATGGGTTAAAACTCAGAAATGTACATCAGAACTAAAGTGAATTTTACTGTATGTAAATTAAAATATTAAAAATTAACAAAAATCAAATAATAATAAACAAAGAATGTTTGTTATAAAAAGAAGACATTGGATCTGAAAGGGTTACAAAACACCGTTCTAACCATTCCTTCTATTTCTATTCCACTAATAGTTTCTGAAATGCTGCTTCCATTTAAGGGATCAGTGGTCAGAGACAGCCTGGTATGAACCGTTTACACAAGCCTAGGAAAGTTCATGTACACAAGTCCACAGGAAATACACACAATAAAGTCTTTGAGAATTAGAAGACAAACATTAGGTTTTTAATGTCTGGTTCTGACATTTACTCAATTTAAGAGCAGTGAGTCTTCAGGGGAAATGGTTCTCCAATTGTGCCAACTTTCAATTACTTTCAAGCAACCAATTACATGATCTATTTCTTTAAAAGATAAAGTTTTGGCCTGACCTCCTTGGCTGAATCAGAAGACCAGATTTTTCCTGCCAATATTTAGGCATTTTTCATTTTAGAAATGAAATGGAATGCTATACTACATCTGACCTCTTCCCCATCACAAACCAGGCCATCTGTGCTGAAACGTTTTATTTTTTTCTTCCTCTGTTTTAATTTATTTTCCAATATTCTTTTCCTGTTGTAAGGAATATTGCTACTTTAAACTTTCTCAGACCATGTCCTAAAGCAGATATGATGTTTTGGGGAACCAGCTTAGAGGGTGGTTAATTAATTTCATAAAAAATGGTTTTGACCTCTTATTACCAAGTTTTTTTGTTAGCAGTAAATATCATATGTGAATTAAGCCACTTAAGTCAATAAATACAGTAACTGAAAAAAAATGATGGAATATTGCTGTTTAATTTAGACTATAAGTCTAATTTCTCTTCTATAACATGTTTTACAATTACAGTGATTAAAGCAATCTTCTCAAGCTTCTTGGTTCTTGAAAAAAGGGATACAGGAAAATTAATTATCCTGCTGCACTTAGGAAGTTACCTAAAACTTCTGAGTTAATTGTTTTTCCTTCTAGATGCTTCTCCTCAAACCTAACATTTTTATTTTCCTCTAGGTTCTCCACTGACCTCAGCTCCCAATCCATCCTCACCACTCTGCCATGTCTAGCCCTTACAGGTGACGCACACGCCCTGCTCACACTGTCTACATGTCCCGTGTGCAGCCTTAAGATGTTTGGTGTAATATTGTTTTCTTCTGTCATTCCATTTTTGGTTCTTTATAATATGTATATATTTTTACCTGCATTTTTTTTATTAAATACAGCACAACACTTTTGGCTACAGCAACCCTGGGTATAATTACAAACAAATAATTTAGAAAGCAGAACTGCTCATATGACCAATTATGACTAGGCCCCATTTTAATTATGAGAAAAGCTTGGTAGCTCAGTGATCTATGTGAAGACACTCAGAGCCATAATGAAAGTGGGACTCCAGGTTGAACTAAGACTTCGCTTTCAAGTCTCGCTATTTTGAGGGGGGGACTGAAGCAAGCAATTTGGGCAGTGCAATAGAACATATCTATGGAAATTGGACTCAAAAGAGTGGTGAATTCCCAGCAACAATTCTACCAAAAATCTACAGTCAGAAGCCACAACTCCTTCTCTTAGATAAATGTTGTTTAATCTGAGCCTTAGAGGAACAAGTCACTGCAGTTTCCAAACACAGTTTATAGCATTTGCCTTGTCTGTCTCTTGAGTAGTTATCAACGACTTCGTACTTCCATCCTGTTCAAACACAACTTTTGGCCATTACTATTAATGTGCTCCATTGTCTATCCTCACCCTTGCCTGAATCCTTCATTATAGACCTTCTTGTTTCCTTCTCCTGGTTTCTCAATGTCATTCCCTGAAAGTGCTGTTCTCCAGCTGGCCCAGTGTATTTAAAGAGGGGTTTTGTGACTCACATCTTTCCCAGCGGACTATTAAACAGTTTTCTTTGTAGAGATGCTTCTATTCCAATAAAGATAAATATTACTTTTTTTTTTTATTTAGCCACTGTATAAGAGTTCTCAAATTAAACTGCTGTGTTTCCAAATCAAACTTTTCTTTAATTGATCTAATGTCACACAAAACCAAGGTGGTTGCTGGAGTTCAATATGCACATTTACATCCAAACTATTTAAAGAATACCTGGGCTGTCCCTAGAGTTAGGTGCTCAATACTCATCTGTTGAATGAATGAATGAATGAATGAGTCACAAATAGTCTCTACTATCATGTGGGCAATATATCACATACTAAATATAATTTATAATCTATTCTCTAGAATCCTAAGTTTGAATACAGGCTGGAGTGAGTGATGGGGCCTACAGTGTAATAAATGAAAGGGACTCTTCTAGCAGATGGGAATCCTCTGTGAAGGAAGGCAGATGCTGTGCCCTGTTTCTCAAACATTAGAAGAAAGAATGAAATGAGAGGGAAGCATCAGACAGGATTAACAGTAGGCTGGGAGTTATAGGAGGAATCTGATCAAAAGGAGGCATAAAAGTAAATAATAAAAAAAAATAGAGTTTACCTGAAGATTAGAATGGCAACCAGTAGCCTGTGAGCAGCTGAAAAACCTCCGATCATCAGGAGCTTCTACTATGAAGTGAATGACAACTAAGAGAACAACTCTCAGCTTGTAGAAGTCATTGAAGGGTGTCAGCAGCAGGGTAAGAGACACGAGATGGGGGGCAGGACTCTG
The DNA here is from genome assembly GCF_027409185.1 of Cynocephalus volans. Lineage (NCBI taxonomy): Eukaryota > Metazoa > Chordata > Mammalia > Dermoptera > Cynocephalidae > Cynocephalus > Cynocephalus volans. The sequence continues at coordinate 87,844,596 of NC_084468.1, read as the reverse complement.
AAAGATGTCCTTTATTTGTGCTAATGTTCCTCAAACCTCAAAATTGTGCCCCCCCCCAAAAGCAAGTCATCCAAGAAGGAAAACGATGTACAATACATCCACAGAGGAAAGCTATACATAATATTTACATATTGTTGGGCTTAGAAAGTAATAATTATGCACCAAGTCACCCGATAGAGTTCAAAAATGACAAACTGTGAAGGAATACTTGAAACAGAGAGGCCGAACATGAATTACTTGTTGATATTTGGCCCAATTAGGAAGGTCCCCATCTGTAGTGGATTGAATGTCTCCCTAAACTCATTGAAGCTTGAATTGTGTCCCCCAAGTTTTATGTATTAGAAACTAGGCCCCCACTGTGACTGTTAAGGTGGGAAATCCTATTATGGTCATTGAAAGGTGGAGCCTTGAAGAGGTGATTGGATTGTAGGACCTTGCAGCAGTGAATGGATTAAAAATACTGGTCAGGGGTGTGGTTCTGAGGGCTTTAAAAAGAGTGAATGCGAAGCGCTCTATCTCTGCTTCCTCCACCATTTCACAATGTGACACCCTGCCCTCACTGAAGTCAACACCAAAGGAGCCTTCACCAGATGTGCAAATAGAGCTGTAATAAACGTGGGCATGCAGGTATTCCTTCAACATGATCATTTCCATTCCCTAGGGTATATACCCAGCAATGGGGTTGCTAGTTTGTATTGCAGTTCTATCTGTAGTTGTCTGAGGAACTTCCATACTGTTTTCCATAATGGCTGCAGCATTTTGTATTTCCACCAACAGTGTAGGGGGGTTCCCCTTTCTCCACATCATTGCCAGTATTTATTATTCTCTGTCTTCTTGATAAGAGCCAGTCTAACTGAGGTGAGATGATCTCTCTCAGTGTGGTTTTGATTTGCATTTCCCTGATGCTGAGTGATGTCGAGCAGCTTTTCATGTGTCCATTGGCCATTTGTACTTCTTCGTATGAGAAATGTCCATTCCGCTCCTCTGCTCATTTTTTAACTGGGTTAACTTGTTTTCTTACTGTTGAGTTGTTTGAATTCTTTGTATATTCTGGATATAAATCCCTTGTCAAATGGATAGTTTTCAAATATTTTTTCCCATTCTGTAGGTTGTCTTTTCACTCTGTTAATTGTTTCTTTTACTGTGCAGAAGCTTTTTAGTTTGATATAGTCCCATTTGTTTTTTTCTTTTGTTGCCTGTGCTTTTGGGGTCTTATTCATAAAGTCTTTGCCCAGTGCTATTTCCTGAAGTGTTTTCCCTATTTTGTTTTAGGAGTTTTTTAGTTTCTGATCTTATTTAAGTCTTTAATCCACTTTGAGTTGATTTTGATATATGGTGAAAGTTATGGGTCTAGTTTCGTTTTTCTACATACAGATTTCCAGTTTTCCCATCATCATTTACTGAAGAGGCAGTTTTTCCCCAGTTTATGTTCTTGGTGCCTTTGTCTAAGATCAGTTGGCTGTAAGTATGTGGGCTGATTTCTGGGTCCTCTATTCTCTTCCATTGGTCTGAGTGTCTGTTTTTATGCCAATACCATGCTACATAGCTTTGTAGTATAATTTGAAGTCAGGTAGTGTTATGCATCCAGCTTTATTTATTTTTGCTCAGGATTGCTTTGGCTAGTCAAAGTCCTTTACTATTCCATATGAACGTTAGGATTGTTTTTTCTATTTCTGTGAAGAATGTTATTGGTATTTTGACAGGGATTGCATTGAACCTGTAGATCACTTTGGGTAATATGTACATATTCACAATGTTAATTCTTCCAATCCAAGAGCATGGAATGTCTTTCAGTCTTTTTGCGTCCTCTATAATTTCTTTCAGCAGTAATTTGTAGTTCTCACTGTAGACATCTTTCATCCTCTTGGTTACACTGATTTTACGTATATGGTAGATATTCTTACGTGACAAGCCGTTAAGAAATTCCAGAGTAAGGAAACATCACCTAGTTCAAGAGTAACTCCATGCTATTTCTATGTAGACATATGGGAACATGAACTTACAAAATTTCTTGAAAATTTTTGAGTATAAGGTCAATTATTAGATTTTAATGGATTCTACACTGATAATCCAACAAATTTTTTCTGGCTGTTGAGTTTTTTAAGCCTTAAGGATAATTGTTAGGAAATTAAACCAAGTGAATAAAGCATTCTTGAGTAGTATTTATGCAATTCTGAGAAGGCTGCATGTTATGTTTTAAAGTTATGATTGAGAAATGAATTTCCTTTTCTCTCATTTCAATTGTTTTGTTTGGCTTTTATTTTTTATTTTTATTTTTTTTGTCTTTAAGCCAGAAATTTCTTTGCTCAAGTCATTGGATAAAATAGGCATAGTCCTTGCTCTTGTGGGCATTAGGTAAAGCAAGCAGAGCTAAATCTAGTTACATTTAGTAAACCAGATGTTAAATATATCAAAAGAATGAAAGGTAGTTTAGTTTGGGTTTCCCAAAAGGAGAGCATAAGACAAAGCTTTGGATGCTGGTAGTTTATCCCAGGAAGCAGGAGTGAGAGAACAGAGAGGGTAAGATAGAAAGAGTCACTAATGTAGTTGAAAGTGCAGAATGCCTCCCAGAACTGCCCCTTGAAAGCCAAGAGATGGGAGTATTTATACCCCCACTCCCATTGTTTGAGGGCTGCTCACCAGGGGCATGAACTCTCCCAGATTCCTGCACTGTGTCTTCATGTGGACCACAAGAGCTCCTGCTGTGTCTAAGGATACAAGGCAGAATGCAGAAAGATATTCTGTTTGCTTAGGGACTGACACTAAGGTGTGTCTGTGAGAAAAGGAAACTGTCTGCTGCAGGGGCATTGAAACAGAGGTGCAGAGGTGGAGGGGATGCGACAGAGACCCAAGGCATCAACTACAAGTGGCACTGAAGACTGCCTTTCCTGATGCTGAACAAATGCCTCAGGACTTAAATCTCGAAGAGAGAAAACAATTAGTAGAATGTAAATCTATGTGCTCAACTGATCTTATAAAATTTACCTGGGGATGAGATCCAGCCCCCAAATTATTTCTCTCTATTAGTCTTTTCCAACTTGCAAAACACCCTGGGGACGTCCAAATCAAATATTTTCATCCTTGTGGCCTTCTTTTTTCTCTGCCTTAGCTCCAGAGTCCCATAGCCTTAGGTTGTTTGAAGAAGAATCGACACTATGATGAAGGAAACAGACAGGAAGCTACAGACCAAAGCAAACAGATTAATTACACAGACTTTGCCAAAACAACAAAACAGGTGCTATTTTTATCTATAAGAGTGATGCTTTTATTTGTATTTGAATAGTGAGTTCTAACCCATCACCAGCACAGTATAATGCTATTTTACCCTGAATAACAGTGATGCCTTACCCTGGATATTTTTTGGCCAGTAGCAAGTATTTGTAACTAAGTGATCTAGATGAGTGTGGTAGTCTATGCTTCTGGGACCAAGTTCACAGATATCTGATATATTCTTCTTAATAAGTGCCCATTTCACAATAGTGTTTGCAACTTAGTTTCTGTGGAAAAATATTAAGAATTGGTAAATTAAATTAAGATGAAAGCTATTTGGGGATCTATTGTATTATTCTTCCAACTTTTCTGTAAGTTTAAGGTGTTCTGTTTTTTTAAATTAAATTTTAGCAAACATTGCACACTATATAACTATATAATAAAAATGTGATTGATGAAAAAGAATTGAAAGTGTAAATAAATGAAATAAAAAATAATGTTAAGAAATACTACTACTCAAAAGAGATAAGCAGATTTTTCTATAACCTTCTAGACTTTTTCCTCTTGAAAAGAAGTTACATATATGTACATATACATAACTTAAAAAAAATAGGCATACATTATACATTCCAGTCCTTCTACAAGGTGTTTTTCCCTCAAAAATTTTCATGGTCTTCTTTCTCTTTTTTTTTTTGTCTTTTTCGTGACCGGTACTCAGCCAGTGAGTGCACCGGCCATTCCTATATAGGATCCGAACCCGCGGCGGGAGCGTCGCCACACTCCCAGCGCCGCACTCTCCCTAGTTTGCCACGGGCTCGGCCCCCTTCTTTCTCTTTTAATAATAGGTCAATATATTGCTTTCTGATGAGTGCCTGGTATTTTCCTACGTGACATTTAGCTATAAATGTTTTAAATCCCTCATTGTGGGCATCTGGTGGTTTCTACATTTTTCCCATTATAATTATTGCTTAATGAACATCTTTGAACATACACCCAGTCCCTCCTATGGGCCTACGTTGATGAGATAATTTGCTGGAAGTGGAATAGCTAAATCAAAGGTTATACACTTTTAAAATATACATTATTGAGAATTTGCTTTCAACCAAGATGGAGTAACAGCAATTGAATTTATCCTCCTGCCTAAAACAACAACAAAAACAGTATAAAATATATAAAACAACCATTAGCAAGACTTTGGACATGAGGCGAAAAAGGACGATAATCCCTGAGAGAGAGAAGAAAATGTGGTGAGTCCCACAGTCGCCCACTTAGGCCTTGAGAGAGTATCCAGGTCACGGCACAGGGAGGGAAGACCTGGGTGGAGCCTGGCAGACACCTGGAGTTGAGGAGCTGGAGCTGAGTGTCCAAGAGACCAAAGGGGCTCAAGTTCACACGTCAGAGTGCCCCAGAGGAGAGAGCTGCACAGAGAGAGAACTCTAGAAATTTTTGGAGGGTCCCTCTAAAATATTCAGTGAATACCGATCTATGCCCACATGTGAGGAAACTACCTGAGGCCAGGGAAGGAAACATTCAAAAGTAGTAGAGGAAACAGTGCCTAGTGCTCGCACAGGGCCAGGCACAGTGCCTGCTCCTGCCAACCAGGTTAGAAAACCTCAATTCACGGGCACTGGGCAGAGTGCATGAAGGGTCATGCCTCAGGAGTTTCAAATGATTGGCCCGAGACTGAGCCCTGCTCTAGTCCTGTACAACATGTCCCAGAAGCAAGACCTGAAAGAATTACATTGTTTTTAAGTAAGTTAACTGCATTCCAAAACAAAGCTTAAAAATATTTATGATAATATAAAAATAACCACTGTCTGAATAGGTAAAATTCACAATATCTGGCATTGAATAAGAAATTACCAAGCATACACTAAAGGAGTAAAACATGAGCCATAAAGAGAAAATCAATGAATCAATTAATTGAAATAGATCCAGAACTCACAGATATTAGAATTAGCAGATAAGGACATTTCAAGAGTTATTATAACTGTATTTGAAACAGCAAAATCAGCATTTGGACATTCCCGAGTGAGTGCCTTCTTAAGTTTTGTCCATGTCACGATTTATCCTAGTCCTGGTTCTAAGAACAGATGTTTGAAAGTTTAATAGACATGGAAGATGTATTCAAAAAAATTTTAAAAACTTAAAGCTTTAGAAATGCAAACTAAAACAGTAGTATGAAAAAATACACTTAGTGGAATTAATGGCAGATTACACATTGCAGAAGAAAAAAATTAGTCATCTTGAATTCATAATATTAGAAAATATCCAAAATAAAATAATTTTTAAAAGAAAATAAAAAGAAAAAAGCTAGGGAAAAAGGATACATTATCCATAGAACAAAGTTAACAGTATATTTCTCATGGGAAACAGTACAGGTGAGAAGATAGTGGAAGAATGTTTTTAAAGTACCAACATTTATTTTCTATTTTATTTTTTAATGATAGTTAATACACTGTAACAGTTCTTTTTTTTTTTTTTTTTTTTTTTTTTTTTGCTGATTATACATATTCATGGGTCACAGAGCTTACCATCAGCACCTGTGCCCAAGAAGTGATGATCAGATCAATACTATCAGCGTGCCCACCACCTCAAATTGCTATTATTCCAAACCCCTTCCCCTTCATACCCCCCTCTCAGCAACTCTACGTCTGCTCTCTACCTCTGCAAGTCCAACAGACCACCATGGTCTTTTTTTCCTTTTTTCTTTCTCTCTTAGCTCCCACTTATGAGTGAGGACATGCAGTATTTTTCCCTTTATGCCTGGATTACTTCACTTAACATAATTTTCTCCAAGGTCATCCATGTTCCTGTAAATGGCAGAATTTGATTCTTCTTTATGGCTGAGTATTATTCCATTGTGTGCATATACCACATTTTCCTTATCCAGTCATCCAACCATGGATGTTTAGGTTGGTTCCATATCTTGGTTATTGTAAATAAGAGATGTGATGAACATGGGAGTGCAGGTGTCCCTTCAGTGTGATGATTTGCATTCCTTTGCGTATATACCCAAAAGTGGGATTGCTGGATCATATGGTAGATCTATCTGTAGTGGTTTGAAAAACCTCCATACTTATATTAGTCCTTTTTGTGTTTCTATAACAAAATACCCGAAACTGGGTGATTTATAAAGAAAAATGACATTTATTGCTTTACAGATTATGAGCCTCAGAAGACTGAAGTCCATCTGGTGGTGGCAACAGTGACCCAGGGGTCTCACATTGCAAGATGGTGGAAGCAGAGAGAGCAGAGAGAGAGATAGAGAGAAACAGACTCTCCTCTTCTTTGAAAGCCCCCAGAAAAAAAGCCCTCACCACCATTTTTTTTTTTAATTTTATTTTGTGGATATACATTGTGGCTGATTATTGTTGCCCATCAACAAAACCTCCCTCCATCCTCCCGCCCTCCCCACCAATTTCCCCTCTGTTTGCTTGTCGAATCAACTTCAAGTAATTGTGGTTGTTATATCTTCTTCCCCCACCCGCTGGGGTTTTTGTGTGTGTGTGTGTGTGTGTGTGTGTGTGTGTGTGTGTGTGTGTGTGTGTGTGTGTGTGTGTGTGTGAATTTATATATTAATTTTTAGCTCCCACAAATAAGTGAGAACATGTGGTATTTCTCTTTCTGTGCCTGACTTGTTTCACTTAATATAATTCTCTCAAGGTCCATCCATGTTGTTGCAAATGGCAGTATTTCATTCGTTTTTATAGCTGAGTAGTATTCCATTGTGTAGATGTACCACATTTTCCGTATCCACTCATCTGATGATGGACATTTGGGCTGGTTCCAACTCTTGGCTATTGTAAAGAGTGCTGCGATAAACATTGGGGAACAGGTATACCTTCGACTTGATGATTTCCATTCCTCTGGGTATATTCCCAGCAGTGGGATAGCTGGGTCATATGGCAGATCTATCTGCAATTGTTTGAGGAACCTCCATACCATTTTCCATAGAGGCTGCACCATTTTGCAGTCCCACCAACAATGTATGAGAGTTCCTTTTTCTCTGCAACCTCGCCAGCATTTATCACTCAGAGTCTTTTGGATTTTAGCCATCCTAACTGGGGTGAGATGGTATCTCAGTGTAGTTTTGATTTGCATTTCTCGGATGCTGAGTGATGTTGAGCATTTTTTCATATGTCTGTTGGCCATTTGTATATCTTCCTTAGAGAAATGCCTACTTAGCTCTTTTGCCCATTTTTTAATTGGGTTGCTTGTTTTCTTCTTGTAAAGTTGTTTGAGTTCCTTATATATTCTGGATATTAATCCTTTGTCAGATATATATTTTGCAAATATTTTCTCCCACTCTGTTGGTTGTCTTTTAACTCTGTCAATTGTTTCTTTTGCTGTGCAGAAGCTTTTTAGTTTGATATAATCCCATTTGTTTATTTTTCCTTTGGTTGCCCGTGCTTTTGGGGTCGTATTCATGAAGTCTGTGTCCAGTCCTATTTCCTGAAGTGTTTCTCCTATGTTTTCTTGAAGAAGTTTTATTGTCTCAGGGTGTATATTTAAATCCTTAATCCATTTTGAGTTGATTTTAGTATACGGTGAGAGGTATGGATCTAGTTTCATTCTCCTACATATGGATATCCAGTTATCCCAGCACCATTTGCTGAAGAGGCAGTCCCTTCCCCAGTGAATAGGCTTGGTGCCTTTGTCAAAGATCAGATGGCAGTAAGTGTGTGGGTTGATTTCTGGATTCTCTATTCTATTCCATTGGTCAGTGTGTCTGTTTTTATGCCAGTATCATACTGTTTTGGTTATTATAGCTTTGTAGTATAGCTTAAAGTCAGGTAGTGTTATGCCTCCAGCTTTATTTTTTTTGCTCAGCATTGCTTTGGCTATGCGTGGTCTTTTATTATTCCATATAAATGTCTGGATAGTTCTTTCCATTTCTGAGAAAAAGTATTTGGAATTTTGATGGGGATTGCATTGAATTTGTATATCACTTTGGGTAGTATGGACATTTTCACTATGTTGATTCTTCCAATCCAAGAGCATGGGATATCTTTCCATCTTCTTGTATCCTCTCTAATTTCTCTCAGCAGTGGTTTGTAGTTCTCATTATAGAGATTTTTCACCTCCTTGGTTAACTCAATTCCTAAGTATTTTATTTTTTTGGTGGCTATTGTAAATGGGCAGGCTTTCTTGATTTCTCTTTCTGCATGTTCACTATTGGAGAAAAGAAATGCTACTGATTTTTGTGTGTTGATTTTGTATCCTGCTACTGTGATGAAATTATTTATCAATTCCAAGAGTTTTTTTGTAGAGGTTTTAGGCTGTTCGATATATAGGATCATGTCATCTGCAAACAGGGACAGTTTGACTTCATCTTTTCCAATCTGGATGCCCTTTATTTCCTTCTCTTCTCTGATTGCTCTGGCTAGTACTTCCAACACTATGTTGAATAGGAGTGGTGAGAGTGGGCATCCTTGTCTAGTTCCTGTTCTTAAAGGAAAAGCTTTCAGCTTTTCCCCATTCAGGATGATATTAGCAGTGGGTTTGGCATATATGGCTTTAATTATGTTGAGATACTTTCCCTCTATACCTAACTTATAGAGGGTCTTTGTCATGAATGAGTGCTGAAATTTATCAAATGCTTTTTCAGCATCTATAGAGATGATCATATGGTCCTTGTGTTTGACTTTATTAATATGATGTATCACATTTATTGATTTGCATATGTTGAACCAACCTTGCATCCCTGGGATGAATCCCACTTGATCGTGATGAATAATTTTTCGTATTTGTTGCTGTATTCTGTTTGCTAGTATTTTAGTGAGGATTTTCACATTTATATTCATCAAGGATATCGGCCTGTAGTTTTCTTTTTTGGTTATATCTTTACCTGGTTTTGGTAACAGGATGATGTTTGCTTCATAGAATGAGTTTGGGAGATTCGCGTCCGTTTCAATCTTTTGGAATAGTTTGTAAAGAATCAGTGTCAATTCCTGTTTGAATGTTTGGTAAAATCCTGCTGTGAATCCATCTGTTCCTGGGCTTTTCTTTGTTGGGAGCCTTCTGATAACAGCTTCAATCTCCTTTGTTGTTATTGGTCTGTTCAAATTTTCTATGTGTTCATGGTTCAGTTTTGGGAGCTTGTGTGTGTCCAGAAATTTATCCATTTCCTCCAGATTTTCAAATTTGTTGGCGTATAGTTGTTTATCGTAGTCTCGAATGATTCCTTGTATTTCAGATGAATCAGTTGTAATATCGCCTGTTTCATTTCTAATTCTTGTTATTTGAGTCTTCTCTCTTCTTTTTTTTTGTTAGCCATGCTAATGGTTTGTCAATTTTATTTATCTTTTCCAAGAACCAACTTTTTGATTCATTCATCTTTTGTATTGTTTTTTTGGTTTCAATTTCATTCATTTCTGCTCTGATCTTAATGATTTCTTTCCCTCACCACCGTTTTTAACCCATTAATTACTGCATGGTCCTACAACCCAATCACCTCTTCAAGGCCCCACCTTACAATTACCATAATAGGAGTTCCTGCCCTGTTAACAGTCACAGTGGGAGCCAAGTTTTTGATACATAAAACTTGGGGGGTACAATTGAAGGTTCATTGAGTTTGGGAGGGACATAATTCAATCCACTACAATACTGTTTTCCATAATGGCTGTACTGATTTATAGCCCCACCAACAGTGTAGAAGAGTTCCCCTCTTTCTATATCCTCACCAGCATTTGTTATTCTCAGTCTTTTTGATTATAGCCAGTCTAACTGGTGTGAGATGATATCTCAAGGTGATTTTAATTTTTGTTTCCCCAATGATTAGTGATGTTGAGCATTTTTCAAGTACTGTTGGCCATTTGTATGTCTTCCTTCAAAAAATTTCTATTCAGCTCCTTGGCCCATTTTTGAATTGGGTTGTTTTTTTACTGTGTAGTTGTTTGAGTTACTTGTATATTCTGGATATTAATCCCTTGTCAGATGTATAGTTTACAAATATCTTCCCCCATTCTGTAGGTTGTCTTTTCACTCTGATTATTTCCTTGGCTGTGCAGGAGCTTCTTAGCTTAATATAATCCCATTTATTTATTTTTTCTTTTGTTGCCTGTGCTTTTGGGGTCTTATTGATAAAGTCTTTGCCCAGTGCTACTTCCTGAAGTGTTTCCCCTGTATCTTCCTTTAGTAGTTTTATAGTTTTTGGTCTTATACTTACGTCTTTAATCCATTTTGAGTTGATTTTGGTATATGGTTAGAAATGCAGGTCTAGTTTCATTCTTCTGCATGTGGATGTCTAATTTTCCCAGTACCACTTATTAAAGAGGCAGTCTTTTCTCCAATGTATGTTCTTGTCGTCTTTGTCAAAGCTCAGTTGGCTGTAAGTATGTGGGTTGATTTCTGGTTTCTCTGTTCTGTTCCATTGGTCCAAGTGTCTATTTTTATGCCATTACCATGCTATTTTGGTTACTATAGATTTGCAGTATAATTTGAAGTCAAGCAGTGTTATGTTTCCAGCTTTATTTATTTATTTAGTTTTGCTCAGGATTGCTTTGGTTATTCAGGACCTTTTGTTGTTCAATATGAATTTTAGGATTGTTTTTTCTATTTCTGTGAAGAACGTCATTGGTATTTTGATGGGGATGGCATTGAATCTGTAGATCACTTTGGGTAGTACAGACATTTTCACAATTTTAATTCTTCCAATCCAAGAGCATGAAATGTCCACCTTTTTGTGTCTTCTTTAATTTCTTTCAGTAGTGATCTGTAGTTCTTGTTGTAGAGATCTTCTTTTACCTCCTTAGTTAAATTTATTCCAAGCTAGTTTATTTTGGGGGTGGCTCTTTTAAATGGGCTTCCTTTCTTGATTTCTGTAGTTCTGGTAATTTATTGGAGAATAAAAACTGATTTGTGAGTGTTGATTTTGTATCCTGCAACACTATTGAAATTGTTAGGTTTTTTTGGAAGAGTCTTTAGGTTTTTCTCTATACAGGATCATGTCATCTGCAAACAAGGACAGTTTGACTTCATATTTTTAAATCTGAATGCCCTTTATTTATTTTTCTTGACTGATTGCTCTGGCTATTACTTCTAATACTATGTTAAATAGGAGTTGTTTTGTTTCCATTCAGGAAGATAGTGGTGGTGGGTTTGTAGTATACGGATTTTATTGTGTTGAAATACTTTCCTTCTATACCTACTTTGCTCAGATCTTTTATCATGAAGGGATGTTGAATTATGTCAAATGCTTTTTATGTATCTATAGGATAATCATATGGTTTTTGTCCTTGATGATGTGGTGTATCACATTTATTGACATATATTGAATCATTCTTGTCTGCTTGGGATGAATCCCACTTGATCACAGTGTATAACTTTTTTGATATGTTGCTAGATTCTGATTCCTAGTATTTTGTTGAGAATTTTTGCATCTATGTTCATCAGAGATACTGGCCTGTAGTTTTCTTTTTGTTGTTGTTGTTGTATCTTTGTCTGGTTTTGGTATCAAGGTGATGCTGGCCTCAGAGGATGAGTTTGGGAGAATGGCCTCTGTTTCAATTTTTTGGGATAGTTTGAAAAGTATTGGTAGTAATTCCTCTTTAAAGGTTTGGTAGAATTCAGCAGTCAAGCCATCTGGTCCTGGGCTTTTCTTTGTTGGGAAACTGCTGATTATTGCTTCAGTTATGTTGCTTGGTATTGGTCTGTTCAGGTTTTCTACGTCTTCTTGGTTCAATCTTGGTAGTTTGTGTGTGTCCAGAAATTTATCCATTTCTTCCAGGTTTTCAAGTTTGTTGGCATGTAGTTGTTTGTAATAGTCTCTAATGATTAATGACTTTGTATTTCTGTGGTATCAGTTGTAATGTCTCCTGTTCCATTTATTTCTGATTTTTGTTATTTGGATCTTCCCTCCTCCCCCCCTCCTCCTCCTTCCCCCCTTCCTCTTCTTCTTCTTTTTCTTCTTCTTCTTCTTCTTCTTCTTCTTCTAAATCTAGCTCCTGGTTTGTCTATTTGGCTCATCTTCTCAAAAAAAACAACTTTTTATTGGGTCTCTATATGATTTAGTTCTGCTCTGACCTTAATTATTTCTTTCCTTCTACTAACTTGGGGATTGGATTGTTCTAGTTTTTCTAGTTCTTTGGGGTGTAGTATTAGGTTGTTTATTTGAAGTCTTTCTTCTTTTTGATGTAAGCATTTATTGCGATAAACTTCCCTCTTAGTACAGAATTTGCAGTATCCCACAGGTTTTGATATGATGTGTCTTTATTTTTGTTGGTTTCAAGAAATTTTTTGATTTCCTGTTTAATTTCTGCTTGGACCCATAGGTCATTCAGGAGCTTGTTTAATTTCCATGTATTTGTATAATGTCCTGAGTTTCTGTTGTTATTAATTTCTGGTTTTAATCTGTTGTGGTCTGAAAAGATACTTGAGATGATTTCAATTTTTTAAAATTTTTTGTGACTTAATTTCTGGCCTAACATGTGGTCTATCCTGGAGAATGTTCCATGTGCTGATGAGAAGAATGTATATTCTGTAGTCATTGGATGAAATGTTCTGTCGATATCTGCCAGGATCAATTGGTCTGAAGTGTAATTTAAATTCTGCATTTCTTTGTTGATTTGTTGCCTGGATGATCTGTCCAGTACTGAAAAAGGGTGTTCAGATCCCCCACTATTATTGTATTGAGGTCTATCTCTTTCCTTAGGTCTAATAGTGTTTGCTTTATATAGCTGGGTACTCTGATATTGGGTGCATATATATTTATGATTTTATATCTTCTTGCTGGATAGATCCCTTTACCATTATATATTGGCCTTCTTTGTCTTTTTTTGACATGATTATATCAATTGATGTGGAAAAGTATTTGGCAAAGTTAAACATCCCTTACTGATAAAAACCCATAGCAAAATAGAAATAGGAGGAAACTTCCTCAACATGATGGAAAGCATATACTTGATACCTATAACTGACATCATTAAAACTGGTGAAAAACTGAAAGCTTTCTAAGATTAGGAAAAAGTCAAGATATTCACTCTTACCACTTTTACTCAGCATTGCATTAAAAGTTCTAGCCAGTGGAATAAGGCAAAATGGAGAGTGGAAATGAAATAAAACTGTCTTTACTTGCAGATGATATAGTTGTCTATGTAGAAAATCCAATGGACTTTACAAAAAAAATTATATATTTAATAAGTTCGTTTAGTTACATTTCAGATTAATGTACAAAAATAAACTGTAATTTTATATACTAGCAACAAGCAATCAAATATGTAAATTAAAAATAGCACTATTTTCAATAAGGGATGAATCTGACAAAGGTTGTAAAAGTATTGTATATTGAAAAGTGGCAAATATTACTGAGATAAGTCAAGGAAGAACTAAATCAATGAAGAGACATGCCATCCTCATGTGTTGAAAACTCAATATGATAAGATGTTAATTTGCTCCAAAATTGTTTGATGGAGTCAATGCTATCCAATCAAAATGCCAGCAGACATTTCTGTAGAAATGGGAAAATGGATTCTAAAATTCATATGAAAATTCATAGCACATAGAATAGCTAAAACAACTTAGAAAAAGAAGAACAAAGTGGGAGAACTAACAATAATTGATTTTAAGATTTATTGTAAAGTGACAGTAATAAAGACAATTTGGTATTGGTGTAAGACAGACAAATAGATCAAAGGAACAGAATAGAGAGTACTGAAATAGTCCTGTACATAATGGACAACTAATTTTCTTTAACATTCAATAACAATTTAGTGGTGAAAGTCTCCTTACCAAATAATTTAGAACAATATCCACATATAAGTAAATAAATTTGATCCATACTTTGCACCAGTCCCCTCTCAAAATGGACTGTACACTTAAATATAAACATAAGACTTTAAAACTTCTAAACAAAACATAGGAGACAAGCTTTGTAATCTGGTTAGGCAATTATTTCTTAGATATGATATCAAAAGCATGACACATACAAAAACAAACTGATTAATTGTACTTCATCAAAACTAAAAACTTCCACTCTTTGTAAGATGCTATTAGTCATGAAAAGATATACTGTGGACTGAGAGAAAATATTTGCAAATTATATGACTAATAAAGAACTTGTATCGAGAATATGCAAGGAACTCTCAAAACTCAGTAATAAAACAAAAACCAAATTTTATTTATTTATTTTATTTTATTTTTTTCAACCGGTAAGGGGATCTCAACCCTCAGCATGGTGTGAGCACACAGGCCATCCCTATGTAGGATCCAAACCCATGGCATCTGCGCTATCAGCACCGCACTCTCCTGAGTGAGCCACGGGGCTGGCCCTTATGTTATTTTTTAATTGACAAAAGTCATATATATTTATCATGGACAACATGATGTTTTGAAATTTGTGTATGAGGGTACTTTAAACAGTTCATGGAAAAATAGAATTAAAAGATATTATGAATCTTTTCCTGAACTTTCTGAAGGATCCCCCTACATTGTAGAATGGCTCAATTGAGATAATTAACATATGCATTATCTCACACACTTTTTTTTGGTCAGAACACTCAAAATCTACTATCTTAGTGATTTTTAAAATAGAATGCTCTAGCTATAGTCACGATGTTGTACAATAGATCTCTTGAACTTACTCCTCCTGTCTAACTGAAATTTTGTATCCTTTGACCAATGTCTCTCCTCCCCATTGCCTCTCGTCCCCTCCCAGTCCCTGATAAGCACCATTCTACTCTCTGTTTCAATGAGTTAAATTTTCTTAGATTCCTCTTGTAAGTGAGATCATGTGGTAATAGTCTTTCTGTGCCTGGCTTATTTTACATAACATAATGTCCTCCAGGTTTAGTCATGTTGCTGCAAACGAAAGGATTTCATTCATTTTTATGGCTAACTAGTATTCCCATGTGTGTGTGTGTGTGTGTGTGTGTGTGTGTGTGTATGCACATCCTTTCATGATAAAAACTCTTAAAATAGGTATGGAAGGAATGTACCTCAACACAGTAAACACGATACATGACAAACCTATAACTAACATCATACTAAATGGTGAAAAGTTGAAAGCTTTTCTTATAAGCTCAGAAACAAGACAAGGATGCTCACTCTCACCATTTCTATTCAACATGGTACCAGAAGTCCCAGCCAGAGAAATTAGCCAAGAGAAAGAAATAAAAAGCATCGGCATTAGAAAATAAAAATCAAAAATTTAAGGGGGACTGCATTGAACATGCAGATAGCTTTGAGTAGTATGGACATTTTCATAAAAGTAAAAAACAAAATATTAAGAAGGATTGCATTGAATCCATAAATCGCTTTGGATATTATGGACATTTCCATAATGTTACTTCTTCCAGTCCAAGAGTGTGGACTGTTTTTCCATCTTTTTGTGTCCTCCTTAATTTCTTTCAACAGTGACTTTTAGTTCTCATTGAGAGATTTTTCACCTCCTTGGTTAAATTTATTGCTATGTATTTTATTTTTGGGTGACTATTGTAAATGGGCTAACCTTCTTGATTTCTTTTTCTGCTAGTTTATTATTGGGGTATAAAAATGCTACTGATTTTTGCATTTTGATTTTGTATCCTGCAGCATTACTGAAATAGTTGATCAAGTCTAAGAGTTTTTTTTTTTTTTTTTTTTTTTTTGGTAGGGTCTTTAGGTTTTTCTATATATTGGATCATGTCATCTTCAAACACAGACAATTTGATTTCATCTTTTCCAGTCTGGATGCCCTTTATTTCTTTCTCTTGCCTGGTTGCTCTGGTTAGTACTTCCAATACTATGTTAAATTGAAGGGGTCAAAGTGGGCCTCCTTGTCTTATTCCCATTCTTAAGGGAAAAGCTTTCAGCTTTTCCATATTTAGGATGATATTGGTGGTGGGTTTATAGTACATGGCTTTTATTGCGTTGAAATACTTTCCTTCTATATCTAATTTGCTCAGAGTCTTTATCATGAAGGGATGTTGAATTATGTCAAATGCTTTTTTTTTTTTTTTTTGCATCTGTTGAGATTATCATATGGCTTTTGTCCTTGTGCTTGTTGATGTGGTGTATCACATTTATAGATTTGCATACGTTGAAACATCCTTGCATCCCTGGGATGAATCCCACTTGATCATGGTGTATAATTTTTTTTGATGTGTTGCTGTATTCTGATTGCTAATATTTTATTGATGATTTTTGCATCTATGTTCATCAAGGATATTGGCCTATAGTTTTCTTTTTTTGTCTTGCTTTGGTATCAAGGTGATGCTGGCCTCATAGAATGGACAATGGCCTCCATTCCAATTTTTTGGAACAGTTTGGAAAGAATTGGCATTAATTCCTCTTTAAAAGTTTGGTAGAATTCAGCAGTAAAGCCAAAGAAGGCAAAAAATTTGAGCTGTCAATTTATCAAAAGAAATATAAAGATGGCAAATACACACATGAAAGGAAAGATGCTCATCATTAGAGAGATGCAAACTGAAATCATGAGATAGTAATATACACCCACTAGAATGCCAAAATGTAAAGACTGACCATGCTAAGTTATGGTGAAGATGTTGAAGAACTAGAACTCTCATCATGGCTGGTGGGAATGGAAATGGTACAACCACTTTGGAAACAGTGTGGCAATTTCTTAAGAAGTTAAACTTATTTCTGTCATATGATCTAGCTATTCCACTCCTAGGTATTTACTCAAGAGAAAAGAAAGCATATACCCACACAAAGATTTGTACATGCAACTTCACAAGGCTGTATTTCTAATAACCAAACATTGAAAATCATCTATATATCTATCTACAGGTGAATGGATAAACAAACTTGTATGTTCATACAATGAAATACTATTCAGTGTTAAAACGGAATAAACTACTGATACATGGTACAGCATAGATAAATCTCAAAGTATTATGCTGAACAAAAGTGGCCAGACAAAAGGATACATACTGTATGATTTCATTTCAGTAATATCATAAGACATGCATGTGGATATGAGGGAGTGTCAGGGACGGTCACAAGAGTGGGCTTACTAAAGGACATAAAATTTGGGAGGGCAATAAACATGTTCATTATTTTGATAATAGTGATTGTCTTGCTGGTGTAAACATATGTTGAAACTTATGAAACTACGTATGTGAAATATGGTCAGTTTATTGTAAGTCAGTTAAACTTCAACAAACATGTTTTTTTTTAAAAAAATAGACTATCGATTATGAAACTACTAGAAGAAAACATTGGGGAAATGCTTCAGGACTTTAGTCTGGGCAATGATTTTTTGAGGGGTAAGACCTCAAAAGCACAGGCAGCAAAAGCTAAAATAGACAAATGTGATTACATCAAACTAAAAAGCTTCTGAACAATCAACAAAGTGAAAAGACAACCTACAGAATGGGAGAAAATATTTGCACAATCAATCCAACAATAGATTAATAATCAGAATATATAAGGAACTCAGACAACTCAACAGCAAAAATCCAAATAATTCAATTTAATAATTGGCAAATAATCTGAATAGATATTTCTCAAAGCCAGACATACAAGTGCCAACAGGTATTAGAAAAAATGCTCAACATTACTAATCATCAGGGAAATGCAAATTAAAATTATAGTGAGATATTGCCTCACTCTGTTAGAATGACTATTATCAAAAGGACAGAAGATAACAAGTATTGGCAAATATGTGGAGAAAAGGGAAATCTTGTACACTGTTGGCTGGAATCTAAATTAGTGCAGACATTATGAAAAACTACATGTAGTTTCTTCAAAAAACTAAACCTGGAAATACCATATAAACCAGCAAACTCACTACTGGTTATACATCCAAAAGAAAACTCAGTATGCCAAAGAGATATCTGCACTCCTGTGTTTATTGCAGAAATATTCACAATAGCCAACATATGGAATCAACCTAAGTATTCATCATTAAATAAATGGATAAAGAAAATGTGTTACTTATGTACAGTGTACCACAATGTGGTACATATGCACAATTATTCAGCCATAAAAATGAATGAAATCCTGTCACTGACAGCAACATGGAGAAGCCTAGAGAGCACTATGTTAAGTGAAATAAGCCAGGCACAGAAAGACAGATACCACATGTTCTCATTCATATGTGGGAGCTAAAAAAGTTTATCTCATGTAAAGAATAGAATAGTGGTTACCAGAGGTGGGAAAGGGGAGAGGGAATGGTGTAATAGGAGATAAGAAGAGGCTGGTTAATGGGTACAAAATTGCAATTAGATAGGAGGAATAAGTTCTAGTGTTCTATAGCACAGTAGAGTGACTGCAGTTAACAATAACAATAACTCAAAATAGCTTAAAGAGAATATTTTGAATGTTCCCAACACAAAGAAATGATTAATGTTTGAGGTGATGGATATCCCAATTACCCTGATGTGATCATTACACATTATATACATATATCAAAGTACCACATGTATTCCATGCATATGTACAATTGCTATGTATCGACTCAAAAAATTCTAAAAGGACTATTGATACGTAATGCTAAATTTTGTTCTAGTAACATTTCCGCTGTCACTCCTATCAGCACTATGACAGAGTGCTGGCTTTTCCTCATCCCTTTATAGCAGCACTTGCTAATCTGAGATGTGAAGGTGACACTTCATTATTTTCCTCTGCATTTATTTGATTACTAGTAACACTTTTTTTCAAATGCTTAAAATAATGTCGTTACTGTATTCAAATAAAGGATGGAATTTGACAGTCACTGGCTTGGGTGGTTAAATTTCTGAGCACGGTAATTCTTCTAAGATCTTGGATTCTGAGTTACTTGACAATTATTTATATATGCTGGGAAAAAAGGAGGGAAGACTCACAAGATGGGCCAATGTATAAATGCAGCAAGTTGAGCAGATTTTATTTTGAACCACTTTGAAATTGCATTTGTATATTGAGAGAACCTGGCCTAATACAGAAGTGGGGGAAACACAAATACATGATCTTTATTTTATTTTCCTCCAGTCTGGTTGATCCTCTGAACCTCATTCATAAATTCTTTCATATTTGGACAGCAGAAAATACATATGCACAGAGATCACCATTATTTTATTCATAACAGTGCTAAAATATTTTTTAAAATCACCGAAGAAAGAACAATGACCTTGTAACAAGTGCAGCTGGGCCATAGCATGGAGACAGCTGAAAACATTGTCTCCTCATGAGTTTTGTAAATCATTTCTTGCAGGGGGCATCATCGTCTGCTGAACTCTCCTAGAAAGCCTCAAATGTGGTTTACAGAGTTGTTGGGGCTCTGGGAGTAGAGAAATTGTTCAAACTGTAAAATCTTCTTGCAGACCTTGGGGTTTAGGATTGGTAACAAAATAGGAATGACCCTAGGGTTTAAGAGGTTGGGAGTGTGCCATGTGAGGATACTTCAGGATGAGTTAGAGAACATGCTATTGTTTAAGTATTGGACCTGGGGGCTCAGTTAGGGAAAGTGAGGGAAAGAGGGAAGGGAAAGGTCTACTTTTAGGTTATTTACACTCTAGCTACCCTTCTTTCTAATTTGGATTTCTTTTTAAAAGAACTTTTTATAATAGAGCATTTCAGGTACTTACAAATGTAGAGAGGATAGTATTCTAACGTATAGATCACTCACCTTAAAAAATGGCCAATTATGTTTTGCTACAATTGAGCTTCTCAAACTTCAGTGAACATAGAAATCAATTTGAATGTTAAAATACAGTATTTTATAGTTTAGTCTTGAGCCTGAGATTCTCCATTTCTAACAAGTTCCTAGATAGTGTGGATCCTGTTAGCTGGTGGATTACTCTTGGAGTATCAGAGTTCTATACCTTTACCCACTTCTACTCTTGCCCACTCATTATTCTGAAGCAAACTCCAGATATCATGTCATTTCATCCATAAATATTTCAGCATGTCCCTAAAACATGAGCTCATTTAAAAAACATAGACACAAAATGTCATTATTCTACTTTAAAAATTAATAATTCTTCAATACCATTAAATGTCCAGCGTTGTCAAATTTCCCTGATTGTCTCATAATTGTTTAATTCCCCATCCCCCACTGTTTGTTTAGATTAGAATAGAAATAAGGTCCAAACATTGCAATTGGTGGATGTTTCTTATTGGTTGTTGCAATTGATTGTTGCAATCAGTTGTTATCTCTTTGTAGATTCTAATGTGTGCACACGCGCACTCTCTGTCTCATTTTTTCCCATCTCCTTATATTTTTTTGAAATTTATTTTTTTGAATAAATTGCATAATTTGTCCTGTAGAGTTTCCAGTAGTCTAAATTTCTCTCACTACATGGTTTTCATTCACATGATCCTTGGTTTCTTGTATTTCCTGTGAAATTGTAGTTATCTGTTTTGACATAAGAGATGTGAGTATATATTTGGTTTCTGTCCTTGATTCTTGGTACAGAACTCCTAAAACCCTTGTAATTTCCTGAGTGATAGAGGTACTAGGAGCATATTTTGTTCTAATATTTGGCCTTTGACTCCAGTTCCTGACACAGAGCTTGTAAGTCCCTTGGAATTTCCCAGATGATAGGAATGTCTTTGTTTTAATGAGGCAACTCTTGGTGGACTCCCAGACAGTCTCAGGATGGCGGCTGGTCAGAAAGACCAAGCCATGATTAGAAGTTGGGAACTTTCATCCTCCTGAAAGGGGAAAAGGTCTGGAGATTGAGTTAATAGGCAATCATGCCTATGTGATGAAGCCTCCATAAAAATTTCTAAAAGGTGGGGTTCAGAGAGCTTCTAGTTTGGTGAACACATCTATGTCTTGGGAGATTGGAACACCCCAATCCCATGGAGATGGAAACTCCTGTGCTCAGGGCCTTTCTGAAGCTTGCCCTATGTACCTCTTCATGTGGCTATTCTTCTGTGTCCTTTATCACATCCTTTGTAATAAACTGATAAACGTAAGTGTGTCCCTGATACTGTGAGCTGTCATAGAAAATTATCAAACATGAGGAAGAAGTTGTAGGAACCCTTGATTTGTAGCCAAGTCGGACAGAAGTGTGGGTAAACTGGGGACTGACTATTTGCAATTGGTGTCTGAAGTGGGAGGCAGTCCTGTGGTCTCTGCACTAACTCCAGGTAGCTAGTATTATGATTAAATTGTAGGACTCTCAGTTGGTGCCTGGTGAGTTTGAGGTAGCCTCCTCAAGATGGCTCCTATGAAGTATTGTCCTGGTAAAACAGGCTCTATTTAAAAAAAAAAAAAAAAAAGGCCATATTTTAACACAGGGTCAGAATATTTTAAATATTTAATAACCGTCTCTTATGAACCTGTGTGTCCTGGCTATAGCACACCACTGTTCCTGAGACTTGTTGATATAACCAGTCAAGTTTTTTGAGTGCTTCTTTGTTTCTTTGTATGACAAGATATTCCAGACTTGTTTTGTACATTTCCTGCCCCAGGCCTGGAATGTCTTTTCTCCAAGCAGCCCTGTTTTCTTTTACTGGGATTTAGAGAATGTGGGCACTATGGATGCACATTATTCTGGGGTAAGTTCTTGTTTCTGGACCTCTTCAGTGAATATGGCTAGGGGATTTATTTCTTTTCAAAGATAACCTACATGAGTTTATACTGATATTTCCCATTTAAATTCAGGACTATAATTTTTTTTTTACTCGCTTCATCTTTCATCTGTTTCTCTTTTCTCTCACACAGAAAATCACAGTTCCCAATGAATCATTCCATGAATTATCCCATAATTCATGTGCAACAATCTTAGAATAACAATACCAACACTGTCTCCAACAATGTGATTACTGAAAGATATCTTTTTTTTTTTTTTTTTTTGCTGCAATTCTTTTCGTCTTATACCACTAGGAATATATAATCAATTTACTGTGTTGTAAAGTTGTTTAAAATAATTCCTTCCATGCAGTTATGCTATCAGCTTGGTAAATACTTGTTTGTTGTTTTTAATTTTGCTTTTGCTTTTAAGGCATTGCTTTAAATTATTTTTTGTATTATAATTACGTAAAAATTCCAAAATCAAATTCATACAGCAAAGTATTTTCAAAGTCTATGCCTATCCCTGTTCCTCCCACCCTACTTCTTCTCTCCTCCATAGACAGCACTTTTAATGAAGAGTTTTTGTTTTTTCCTTCCATTTGAAAAAATATGAAGAAACATATATATATATATTTATATTCATCCCTTTTTTTATGGACTATACTATGCACAGTTTTTTTCTCCATTTTATTTTTTAAGTTATGTATTATGGAGATCAATCCATTGCACTATATAGAAATATTTCTCATGCTTTGTTTACAGCTATATAGTACTCCATCATATGAACAAACCAGTTTATTCAACCAGTATCTTAGTGATGAATTTTTGGATTATTTCTAATCTTTTGCTATTAAAGATAATGCTATGCCTAGGTTTTTGCCAGTGTACCTTAAGGACAGATTCTTTGAAATGGTCTTGCTAGATGAAAGAATAAATGCATACACAATTTTACTAATTTTTTTTTCTTAATTATCGGCTACCTTTAAATGCAAAAGGCACAGAACAGTAGAAATCTTGAAGCTGAAGTTAACCAGCCACTGGTGCTGATGTCTGAGTTTTATGTCAAGCCTCTCTGAATGCCTTGTACTCTTAATACTGGTAAAAAATCTTACTTTTGCTTTGCATGACCACTCTATTATTTTTTCTGGAAGCATCAAATGTTTGGGGGAATTTGTAATATGATCTTATTTATTCTAAAGATTATATGTATAAAATGATAACAGAAAATATAAGCTTTATAGAGTTTTAGTGTTAGAATATATTGAAAATATTTTCCGTCATTAAAAAGGAGAAGGGGGAATAAATATCAACAAAATAATCAAGATTACAGAATATTTTACTGACAGAGCCAGGATTAGAATCCAGATCTCATTCTTTAGATCCTATACTCTTTCATCTACATCTGAGATTCTCAAACTGATATGCCAGAGGACACATGATTTCATAGGAAAAATGTGGTGTATCTTTTGGAACTTGTTTCAATGGTCAGTAATTTGACTCCATGGTAAGTCAACTTGATTCTGTGGGAAGTCATACAAAATATTTTCATACTTAAAGACAGATATTTTAGATTAGAATGAAAAAATGACTACATAACATTTTAAATGATTAAATACAGGGCAGTGAAACCCTTTCCTAGCATAAAAGGTAACATGTGACATCCCGGGACCTCCAGGGTACCTGTTTATTCTCCTCTGCTTGACAGCGCTTCATAGAAAAGCTTGAGCAGCACTGCCCATCTCTGTGCTGCCTTGTCCTTGGAATTGGTGGGGATACTTTCCACCAGGCTGGTGCTTAGCATTTTCACATCCTCCCTGACTTGGGCCAGGTATGTGAATGAGGAAGAGAAAGAAAATGAGGAAGCCACTGGTGTGCCCTGTCCCCGGAGATGATTTTATCTCACTTTGATCCACATTTTGGTAAAAGATAAAGAGAGGAGCACTTTGGCCTTATTACCCAGCACTTTGTTTCTCTCAAAAACACTGAAGGGAAGTTCTGAGATTGCAGAGATGGAAAAGTCTTAGAGACTTCTCTGTGCCTCCCATATAAAGGCCATTAAAGAACAAGGAGAAGTTGGGCTGGGTAGGAGTTGCTATAAAAAAGCAATTTTCCTCACTGTATTCAAAAGGAATATATAGTCTTAATGGCTGTCACATGGACATCTGAAGATACAAAATCACATTCTAAATAAAGACTAATTACGGAAAAGTTGCTTCAGGCCTAGTGTGTGGTTCAATCTGAATGCTTTTCAATTCCTTTGAGGACCGATTAGCTCATTTCTTCAGAGGAATCATGAGGATTAATCTCTGAATCAAAGCAAAATGTAAAAACCAAGTACGGAAAAAGTTATTATTGTAAAGACCTTAAACCAACCCATACAGTGCACATGGTTCTGTGCATACACTCCTATACATTGATTTCTTTGCAGATCCAAAGCTTAAACAAAAGAAGGAACAAAAGGAGAAGCTGTGTGTAGAAGTTTGGGCATTCAACCTATTATGTTCTGAAGTTAACTGTTAAATCCCTAGGAGTTAAAAATAACAGGTGAAAAGAAAATTCTAAACTTTGCTTGCTTACAGTGTTTATACCTTTTTGATTCAACATTGTCCACTTTCAATATCAAGGCTCATATTTAGGTGGTTCAAAGAGGTAAATAAGCATACACCAGCTATCACAGGCCATGTCTGTTCTCATTGGTTGTAACCTGTGTGTTTTGGTTATTATATTTTTTAAATAATATGGTTGCAGGAATCAAATGAGATGTTAGAATTGAAGCTTATCATGTACAACATACTGGATACTTCTAGTTACAGGTCACAGGAAATGGCATTTTTGTTTTATAGTGTAATTTTTCCTCCGATAAATGTATTTTTGCATATTCTGATCATCTTCTTAAGTTACTATGACCCAAACTGTATACCAAGAGGAAAAGTGTGCCTAAGCCAAATGAATTGAGCTGGCTCTGCCAATAAGCCCTAGAAGCTTATTTAGCTAATTAAGATAAAAGTTCGGAGAGTTGTCCATAATGGATGACTTTGGAGACAAGCCTGTCCTCTTGCGTGCGACTTCCTGTTAAAAGTCTGCATGTTTGTGCTTCAGGAAGCAATGGAAGTTTCTGAGTTGGAAAGTTGCTTAAGCCTTCACGCAACTGAGCAGCAGAGCTAATAGCTTATAAGCAGTGGAAAAATAAGACTGGCTGGGAGAGCTTCGGGACGTTTTTACTGTTTTGGGATCTTTTGCCATAATATGCTTTCTGTTATTTTATCACCAAAATGTACCTTTTTTATTTTTTTTCCGTTGAAGGATTTACATAAAGTATCTGTTTGACTGGACCAACTACTTGCAGAGTTTGCAGTATACAAAGAGCACAAAATAGTGAACTGTCTCCACACAGGTCAAAGGCTTGGCAAGGCCCCCAAGGTTTAATATTGATTCAAAAGCCTTTAGTGAGTCATGGAACTGAGGGATCCATTTGAGGGAACTTGTGGAAGCAGGAGAACAGAGGACGGTCACCTCATGACGCCACACCCTTCACACCATGTGAGCCAGTAGCTGTGGTGGTAATTCCGTGCTGTTCTGCCACTGTCCTGGCACTGTGGCACTGTACCAGGGACTGAGTGACTGCTGCCACATGAGGATACACAGCTCTTGGGGGCTGTCACCCTTCACCACCACCCCCTTCCTCAAACCCCGCAGCCTATCAGAGTGTTTCTCCCAACCTACGCACTGCACTCGTACTGAGGAGAACTTTGGTAGCTTATTTTATTTCCTTACGTTTCCCACAATGTTTTAGTGCCTCTTATAAATACATCCTTGGAAATGGCCCAACTGGCTCCTACATGGGGTTTGAAGCAGGACCTGGGTGTCTCAGTCAAAACTCAGTTTTGAGACCCAGGTCTCTGTTACTTAAAAGTTATGAACCCTTGGACAATTTACTTAACTTTTATAAGCCTCAGTTTTCTCATCTGTAAAATGGGAATGGTTACATATTTTTAAAAAACTGGTTAGGAAGGCATTGGAATATAAAGATGAAATTCAGAGGGGCTTCATTCATCTCTGGGGCCCAATGTCTCTGTTACTTTGAAATCAGCTAATTGTTAGAGTGAATAGATGTAATTAGTGATATCTGACAGTTTTTGACCTATTGAAATGGCAGTTTTATATTGTTTAAACTAATGTTATTGTATCCAATGCTTAAGTAGAGACAAAGGATTAAATCAATGATTAAAAAATCGGCTAGATGTTGATTCTGTGCAAAACATTAAATATGTACTTCACCTGTTATCTCTCGATGACTTACTTACCTATTTGTCTTGAGACCTAGGAGATTACTAAAAACTATTCCTGCATTAGAATGTAAGTTTTATAGAAAGTAGTTCCTGTGCCTTGCTATATTTACTCCTGAAAATAGGGCCTCCTTAATGTAAAAAGCTCAATACCATTAAAAGTATGAGTTTTCATTCAAGAGAATTCTTAGAATTCTGAAGAGGACAAAGGGAAAAGAAAGAAAAACTGTTGCTCTTTACTTGCTTTTATGTACGTCATACTGTATGTGTCCCTGTGATTTTCCTGAGCAGGAATGATCAGGTCACCACCTATGTTGGAAAATAAGCTTTGTTTTCAACATGTTGTTCAAAGCAGCTTAGTTTGTAAAGCTCTTTCTGCTGGAAGGAAAGGAAAAAGAGTGTGCTGTGTCATTCCTGCAAGTGTCAGAGTGGAGAAACTGTGAAATACACACCAAGCATCTCATTTAGAGACTTTGGGCAGGGATCACAAAGCAATCGTATTTGTGGCAAAAGCCAAAATGAAAGTCAGCTGTTTCTTCTTTCTTTGCCAATTCCAGTGGCAGGCCCTGCCTGCAGATCTCAGAATTTTAAGATGTCTTTCCAGTGAGGAATTGCTTTCATATTTGTACCCTTATTGCTAAATCTGGATCTCTTCTCACAATGTCCTTCTGGCATCAAGTCCAGGAGCCCTTTTTTGTTTGGAGGAGTTTTGAGTTTCCTCTGAAGGGAAACCAAGCCCCAATTTTGCATTATCTAAATGTTCTTCCTGCCTTCATCCGTTGTGGACCATGCCTTGCCAAAATGCTTTAAAAAACAAAATCCATTTGGGCAAAGGCCATGAAATCAAACTCTTTATGAGCTTTCACATTCTTGATTGAGTACTTCAGAGTTCCATCCTTAAACCTTTCCATGCGGATGCTATTAAGAGAATCTTAACCTATTGCAAACAACAGCAGCAAAAAAATAACAAAATCCCAAGAGTTACAAAGTCTTGAAGTAGTGTGATGCCCTTATCTTTCAGATGTCTTTCTTCTCCTTTCACTTTATTGCATCCTAAAATTAGGAAGCGTGTGAAGTTTTTGCCAACAGAAGACGGTTTGCTTTCCAGAGGCTGGAAGAAGAACTTGGAGAATTCAGTTGGCCAGTGTTGGTGTGCTGCTGTTCTCCTTCCTTAGTAGGCACAGCATATACAAAGACAAGTGAAACACAATTCCTGCCCAGAAGGATTTTCTCATCCAGTTAGAGAGGAAAGGAGAAAGATGAGGGAATAGGGTGCAGGAATGCATTCACTGCTTTAGGAAAACTGAAGGAGATCACTGAAGGGTTGAAGGAGAAGATACTTTACCTATGTTCTACAAGAAGAGAAGGAAAAAATTGACAATGATGTAAAATAACGTATTTCTGGTCTAGGAAAAAGCATATGCAAAAGCGTAAGAGGTGTTGTGATGCATGATTTTCAAACTTGTAACCAGAGGAAAATTTTTAGATGATATTGATGCTTGAATTTCACCTCTAGGAATTCTGATTTAATTGGTATGGAGTTCTATCTGGCCACTGGGATTTATAGAAGCTCCCTTGGTCATGAGAATGTGCCACTCAGGTTGAGAACCACTCTTGTAAATTATACTTTGTTTGGAACACTGAACTTGTGGGGGGTAAGTAGGGGTAAGGCTTGTAAACTAGGTGGAATTCTCTGTATCAAGCTCAGACTTAGTATCAATGGTAATGGAGTAGTCCTTGAGGATTTTGTATAGGTGAATGGCAAAATCAAATTTTTATATTAGAATGTGTATTAGATTGATAGGTGGCAGTTGAATGGATTGTGATGTGACATTGTGAGTGTGTATGTGTGGGTGGAATAGGGAAGGGGATGATGTGAGTAAAAAGGAAATAAAGAGGCTACTTACAGAGAGCTGATGGCAGGGAATCAGAAAGAAAATAAAGGCAGATAGAACTCAGGTGGTGTCACGGCTCCATAACTATTGTGCCCTGGTTGAGCAGTGACAGATGAGCATGGAAATTATTACCTGGGTAACTCCATCCACACACCCCCATTTTCCAAGCTGCAAGAAAAAGGAAAGGCTTTGTCTGAATTAACTGGAAAACTGTCCTCTGTGCTTTCCTTCATTTTTCTTGTGAAGAATAGTCCTCAGGGAACTGCTGCTAAGCTCAAAGCTAATCAGAGTGGTAAGTATCTTTTAATAAAGAAAATGAAGTAATTCCATGGGCTTTTCTTTCCTTCCTTTCTTTTTTGCAATCCAAAGCACATTTCTTTGCTTTTACTACCCTTGCTCCCCTGAAAGCTGCAGCAATTTTAAAAAGGTCATTTGCCTGAGTTCTCTGAGTGTCTCTTGCTTTCTTACTGAAACTACCAACCAATGGGTGAATCACCATTCCCTGAGGAACTACACCCACAGACTGCCTTGTCCTGGAGCTGTATTTACTTTTCTTGTCCTGCAGAAGAACTGATTTCTTCTGGTACAGTCCTTAAGTAGCTAAACAGCTTGCAAGTACCTATCAGAATAATTGTGGCCAGAAGAGATTGTAGCAATGGTTTCTGGCTAATTGGCAGAGTGAGCTCTGGCTTATGTAACAGTTACCTCTGGCAATTTGTCCCAACACCCCTTTTGGCAGCAACGCTGTGGTATTTTTAATGGTAAGAGCTTGGCCAGTTTTCAGCCAATCAGCTTTTCCATTTTGCTGGCTGCAATTAGAGTTACTGTTTCTTTCACCTTGTTTCCAGCCAGACCTGGTTCTGTAAATATGTCACTGGGGGTTTGGATGGAGCTGTGTTCTGCCTCAGTGACTTAAATCCATTATTTCAGTTCAAAAAGTCATTTTACCTTTACACAAAGAGGACCCATGATATATCTGACCTTAATCCCAGGTGTCAGTTGGGCCTGTAGAGAGGGAGTTAGAAGTTACCAGATTTTAATGACACTTTACAATTTGGAAAGAGGATTTTAGGATTGTCAACAGAGAGAAAAGCAGCCTAGCCCTCTGGTGTGGTGGATTCATTAGGAACTGCCTTATGCACCTCGCACCACTCATCACCTGGTTGTAGTCAGCTGCTGTCAAAGAGGCACAGTGTTTCCCGAAGAGGTGAAGACGGGGGGAAGGAGGTTCATTTTTCCAGAGTTCAGTGTCTCCTTCTTACCTTTATTGCCCCTGCCAAGATCTGCTCTGGAGGTGCCAGTATTGACTGAATAAAGAACAGAGCTTCTTTATTTACCTCTGCCAAACCTAGGAATTTTCTTTAAAATGAACTTTACATCTGAAGGGAACAACTATGTATATTACACAAGAAATACACTTCAAAAAATCACAAATACTGTTCTCCTCAGAGAGGAAAAGAAGATTTCCTTTGTATTAGTTTCTCTGAGAAACTGAGGCCAAGACAATGGGGGAGAAACTTGAGTAGCCTGAAAAGACAGACTCGCCTGGGAGAGCCAGACGGGTTGACCACATGCCCTCTCTTCACCCGTCTTCCTCAGAGTTAAGAGGCCTAGGGGGTAAAAATTTTCCTAAGTAACTTTATGCCTAAGAGAATGTTTGGGACAAAAAAAAAAATCTATACTATTAGATAAGTTGGACCATATAAACAGAATAAACTTGATGGTATCAAGGAAAAATTTTGAATACATAGGTCTAGAATTATTTTCTATCCCAAATAATAATAAATGGTATAGATGCCTATCTCTAGAATGTCTCTCTTTTGAATGTATTTACTCTTAATATATGGAAGATACCATTGTGGTTTTTTTTTTTTTTTTTTTTCCAATTAGGTCATGATAAACTATGTAACACTTTCTCATCTCCATTTTAACAGGGAGGATGCTTTACAGTCCTCCTGTGTTATCAGAGACAATTCTGGGGACTGGGAAACGAGAGAATAACGGTAAGGTCCTGAAAGAGGGCAGCCAGACATCTATCAGTTATCTTCATTCTCCTCTGTCTTTAAACTTTGCCCAAACCAGACTAACGGACTGGTCAGCAGGACACTTGAATTACTTGTCAAAGGAAATTGATCCAAATCCTGCTGCAGTAGTCAGCACATTGCAGTGGGAATTTTAAAAAAGCAATCTAGCTGGCATCAACTTAAATGGGCATTTTTTCTGGCACACATGTACAGGCAAAGTAAGCTGAAATTATAAAGCTAAATAATTCATGAGCATGCCTAATGCTTTATCTGGAATTGACTATTTTATTATCCAAATTTTAACCCTTAAACATGCGTCTCAAAAGGTAGACTGGCTTGGAAAATCTCAAAGGAAATTTGAATGCAGTAAAAGACCACAGACAATGGGAAATGTTGTGCTGAATTTTTTTCACAACAATGTGAGTTTTCTTTGGCCAAGAGAAAAAAAATAATCAATGAATTTGCGCAAAGTATACTCCTTGGTGAATTACCTACCATTACTAAAGATACTGTGTGTACTACTTAGATAAAGAGGTAGGACATATACTGGACCTCAGAAGACTTCCTGAAGCCCTCTGTCAGTCACTTACCTCCTCCTTAAAGATAATCTTTCTCTTAACTTCTAGCACCATAGGTTAGTTTTGCTTGCCTCAAAGTTTGAATAATATAGTATTTGTGTCTGGGTTCTTTCCCTCAATTGAGAACCGTACATGTTGTTGCATATAGTAATATTTTATTCATTTTCATTGTACACAATATTTGATTGTTTGAGTATACTGAAATTTATTTCTTCATTCTCTTATTGATAGACTTTAGGTTATTTCTAAGGCTTAAAACTATTATGAATAGTGCTGTAAGCATCCTTATGTATAATATCTAATATTGCTGGGCCAAAGGATATGCATATTTTAACTTTAGTAATCACTGCCAAGTGATTTTCCAAAATTATACCTGTTTAATATTCCCATCAGAAACATAGGAGCTCCAGTTACTCTATAACCTTGTCAATATTAGACAATATTGTCCATATCCTTCCTAATACTAGTCTATTTAATTATAGCCATTCTCAAATGTGTTCATTGATACACCCTTAAGATTTTAATTGCCATATCCTTGATGAATAATGAAATTGGCCATATTTTCATATTGGCCACTTAGATGTCTTCTTCTGTGAAGTTCTGATTAAGGCCCATGCTCCTCTTTCTGTTGATTTTTCTGCCTTAAAAAACTCTTTGTAGAGTTTATGTATGTATTCTGGATACCAGGGCAGAATCAACCTGACCTGGAATTTTCTTTGTAGGAAAGTGATTATTAAAGATTTACTTTCTTTAACAGATATAGGAACAGACAGACTTTCAATTTTTTTCTGATGTCAATTTGTGTGTTTCTGGAAATTTATCGCTTTTGTCCTTGTTTTAAAATTTATTGGCATAATGTTGTTTATAATAGCCTCCTCCTAGTCTATAGAGTTCAAAATTATCTTTAACATGTATTTTACATGTATTTTAAGCTCCATAATATATTATTATTGTATTAGTAATTATATTTACTCACATATTGACTCTTTCTATTGAATTTTATCCTTGCTTTCTTCTGGGATCTTTTCCCTTATGCCTATATAACCCCCTTTGTACTTCTTTACTGTGGGTCTGCAACAATGATCTCTCAGTCTCGGTTGGTTTAAGATGGCTTTGTTTTTGAAGAATATTTTTGTGGTGTATGGAATTCTAGATTGGCAGTTATTTTCTTTCAACATTTTGAAGATTTATTCTGCTGTTACCTGACTTGTATACTTTCTATAGAAAAGTCAGCTTTCGGTCTTACTGCTGTTCCTATCAATATAGCAGGTCTTAGTTTTCTTACTGCTTTTAAGATTCTCTCTTTGTCCTGGCTCTAAGCTAATACACTTTAATTGTTCTAGGGCTTAGGACTCATAGAACTTCTTGAATTTGTGACTTACTGTCCTTTGTCCCTTTTGAGAAATTTTTAGGATTATTTTTTCAAATACTACTTCTGCCCCATTCTCTCATTTGTCTTACTCTGAGATTCCACATTCACATGTTAGGCTTTTTTTTACCATGTCCTAAGTGTCTCTAACTCTCATTTCCATATTTTTTACCAATTTTTCTCTGTAGTTCATTAATTACATTTTTAACGACATAACTTCTAGTTGATGAATCTTCTCTTCAGTTTTGTTTAACATGCTCTGAAATCATCTATTGAAATATTTATTTTACTTATTTTGTTTTCCACTTCTCAAATTTTCATTAGATTTTTAAAAATAGACTTAGCTTTTTGCTGAAAAGCTCTGATACATCAATCACAGTTATTGTAAAGCATATGTCTGACAACACAAATATCCCGATCACCTATGGGTCAATTTTAGTTATCTGTTTTCCTTGTTTTTCGATCAATTAGTCCTGTGTTCTAAATGCATAGTTCTATTTTATGGGTTGCCAAATACTGTGTGTAAATAGTTGGAGAGATTCTGAATGATGTTTTTCCCTCAGAAAGTATTTAATTTAGCTTTTAACAGATAGATAAATAACAGATTATGTAATACAGCCTGAGATGAAGCTGATGAAAGATAAATTTCATTATGTGAAGTGTGATACCTTTCCAGTTCACCTTCACTTCTATTGCATAGTCTTTTTAAGGTTCCAGTTGGACGTTTATGGTGTTTACTAGTGCTGCTTCTTGGAAGGCCTTGAACTCTATGTCTCTCTGTGAAAGTACATTTATGAGAGTACCCGTTACTTTGTTTAGCTTCTGCATTTCTTTCTGCTTGGCTTCCTACTTTCCTGGTTTTGCTCTGCTTATGAATGACAAATTCATCTAGGGGAAAAGTGGTGAGAATACATAACTCTAATGCATTTTTCCTTTCTTTGGGACCTTCATCGTTCAAGTCCTGGCTGCTTGATAGCTCTCTGATGGCTTTAAACATTTTGTTGCTTAGTTTTATCTAGCTTTTATTCTTATTTTTGGAATGAACTTGGTTTGACGCTGGCTAATCTCTCATAATTGGAAGTAGAAATCCCGAAAGGTCATCATTTTCTCTGCCACCTCTTACATCTATTCAGTTACTAAGTTCTGTCAACTCTATATATCTCTAAGATTTGCTCTTTTCTCTCCATTCCTAGTGCCACCCCTTTAGTTCAGGTCCTAATCTTCAACTGCCTAAATTACTACCAAGGATTAGCTAATAAATCTCTCTGCTTCAGACTTTTTGCACTCACCTTAACACTGCTTCCAAGGTGAGCCATACCTCCCCTAGCTAAACCTGTCTTGGGATTTATCACCTATAAAAAAAATCCAAAGGGTGCATGTGCATTGCACTAGAAAGACACTGGAACACAATTAAAAGTTATACCATTTCTTTGAAGGAAAAACCTTCAAAAATCTTGAATGTGATAATTGCACAAAGCAGGAGATAAACCATGACCCTCCCAGAGGTTAGACTTCTCAGGTCTGCCAGAGAGCACTGTGGAAATGTATAGTTGATACTGATACTACTGATGAGAGAAGTGTCAACCTGGGGTAAAAACTCTCCTTTGTCTTTCTCAATTTTGTTTTCTAATATTATGTATAGACCCTATCTTCACCTTTGACTCTTTTAGATACCCTAGCTTTGGGCCTGCCTAGTCATCAGCTGCAAATAACAGATGCAAAAAATATTGTAAATTATCAGTGTTTACTATGAGACTAGGTGAGCCAAATGACAATTTTCCAAGTATAGCATTCCTTAGCAAGTCCAGATTGCAGTGTTGTCTTCACATCTTGTCACTCCCCGGTACACACTACATTTTGCTTCATCAAAATACTTGCCTTTCTTTCTCATTTTTCACACATTCGCATATATTGTTGCTTCTGTCTGGGAGCACCTTTCTCCATTTTTCTTTGGAAATTTCCTAATAACATTTATGAATCAGCTCAAGTGCGCCTCTTCTAAGACGACTCCCTCTTTGCCTCATATTAAAATTAGACCTTTCCCTTATCTGTTTTCATAACACTTTGCACAGTATCTCTATTGAGGCATTTATCCCTTTGTGTTTGTTTATTTCTATCTTCCTACAAAAATGTGAATTTTTCAAGGGAAGGGTTTTCAAATTGTTTCTTTGTAAACCCATAACCAACACAGTGCTTAAAAGATAGGATGAATTCAATAAAACCTAGCTACATAAAAAAGTTTCCAATATTTCAAATCAGATCACTCAGCAACTAGTTAATTCATTTATCTGGATTAGATACGTGACAATTAATAGGTACTAAGTTAATATTTGTTGAGTTAATGAATCATATTAAAATTTTGTTTTATTCTGAAGATGCAGTTGTTTTTAAAATAAAATAAAATAAAATAAACTTCCAAAGAATAAACTCGAGGTTGAATGTGAGAGTTGAGAGGTTCATAGTTGGTGAAAATAATTTTGAAATCATTTTTCTGCAAATTAAACCTAAATTTTTCTTCACAAAACCAAGACTAATAAGGATAAAATCACTAGGGCATTGATCATTTGAGAAAAATCAGTTAGCTATAAGGCCACAATAAAAACATGTCAAATGTCCAAATACATAATTTATCCCAAGGTTTTGACTGGCAAGACATGAAAGTTGCATTCTACAGATGTTGAAAAATTAAAGAGAACCAAGTCCACTGTACACTACTTCTAAACTCTGTGAAACCTTTATACTGCACAAACCGGGCTCAATTGCCATAGGGCTATATATGGACTCTTAATCCTCAGGGATTTGAAGGAACAAGTTTTGCTCAGGCAATGAAAACTCATTGGCAAAACTTCTGGGGCATATTTTTATGCACATAAAAATTAGTTTCAGAGATCATAATTGCAGATTTTCATTGTAGAATCTGTAGGTCAAATTATGTTTTACCAGAAGTTCTGTGAGTAGTTTTTAAACCCAGGCAAATGAAAACAACTGCATGTCTGCTAATGAAGCTTGCACGGACTTCTTTTCAGGTACTGAAATCAGAGGTTAAAAAGAAAGCATTCTGTTCACTCTCTGCATGTGCAAGAAAGTTGAAACACATATGTTAGATTAATTGGACCATGTCCATAATTTCAGTTTGACTTTTTGTATGAAGGTAGTTACAGATTTCACAGCATATTTTGTTTATCCCACTGCTCCTTTAATAAAAGGGAAAACTTTCCAAACTTGCATTCTATTGAGAAACTTAGACATATAGATGTTTATATGTTTTCCAAATATGTATTCAGTCACACCTCAATTTAAAATGGATTGTGTTTAAGTATTTTTTTGATAACAGTTTTTAATAATATCCTTTTTTATAGGTATAACATTATAAACAACTATTGCTTGGCCAGATCAAAAACCTATTTATCTTGCTATTCAAAAACCTATTTAATTTGTTATATGGCTGAAAAATTACACATTTGTAATGAAAGATAGTATATAAAATATGATTGCCAAATTAGGAATTAAACAGATTTAAAGTAATACTAAAATTTAACTTATTTTTATTATTAAAGACAGTTTTTTGAGAAAAAGAAAAACATAGCAACAGAAATGCAAAGCTTTATGGGAATTTGTTAAGAATCTTCTGGAACTGTTAAATATATTTATATTTTGAGAGTGCCAATTCTTTACTTTATCCAATTTTACATTGGAATTATGGGATTTTTTTTTTCCTTGATAGTGATCCATCTCTTCTCCATGTTGATCAGCCAGGGTTGAATTGGTATTTGGCTAACCAATGGGAAATGAGACCTATAGAAAGAAGGAAAGTGGATTTTTCAAAAGTCATCAGCTTAAAAAATTAGTATGCATTTCAGAAAGAGATCAGCGAAGATTTAGTGAAAGATAGGATGTAGAGATAGGGCTGGTAACCCAGAACTTGCAAAATCTCACCAGGAGAGGAGGCAGCACGAAAGGAACTGTTCATGTGCAAATCACCTGCTTATAATTAAGAAAATACACAAGGGTATCTATGGAACATCCTCTTGATTATCCTCAAAGAGAGGATCTATGGTGCAGTCAACTCCTGGCAAATCTTGCTTTCAAGTTTATTGCCTTTACTTTCTCTGCCCGGGTGCTTCATGATGGATGTTCCTACCGATGCTGCCTACCTCTAATTTTTTCTTCCTCCACTGACATTTCAAGACCTTCTATTTACTTGTTATGCAGAGAAAAATCTTTGAAACCGTTTTCCCTTTCCAGAAATTTTTAAAAATTAAAGATACAAAACCTTAATAGGTCTAGGTAAGTTAGGTTACCCTGTAAAAAGACAAAATTAGGAAATTGAACAGCTTCTTTTCTAGATGATCTTCCCAATGTAATATCAGCTGATGCTGGGTGGGACATACAGATAGAGACAGGAGAAGGGGTTCACGGAGGTAACCCCAGGGCTATGGGTAACAGTATATGCAGGTACTTCCAAAGTTCATGAAAAGATCTGTATTATCTTTCAATTCTATTTTTCCATGAACTTTTTGAAGTACCCTTGTATATATGGTCACGGGGGCTGGAGCTAACAGATAACACTAAGCGTTATGAAGCAGGAGTGGAATCCAGTTAATGGACAGGATTATAGGTTTGGGCTGGTAAATTGTCAGGGATTTCTGGGCCCTGAAGTACATAGTAGCTGTATATCAAGAACTTGTTCAACCATTTCTGCTGCGTCTTCCATGAACTCATCGCCCACACCCACCCCCTCCTTGTCCTGGGTCTTGATTAGAACTCTGTTTCTGTTGCAGCTGTTTGAGGCAGGGGGAAGACAGAGGGTGGGTGTTGGGGTTCCACTCCAGACTCACTTTTCCTTTGGAAGGAGGCAAGGGAGGGCATTTGCACAGAGATCCATTTTCTCTGCCCGCCAGCAGCTGTGGTAGGTGACGGTTTCAATGCTCGTGACATTTTGAGGGTGAGAACCTTCCAGTAGTCGTACAGGTGTTGCACAGAATCTTTTCTTCTGTCTGGCCCCGCCTGGCACCCTCTCATCTCTCTTATTTCCTTTAAACTGAATAAAAGAATATTAAAAACACCTATATTCAAACATAAATATTAGCATAGAAACGTATTTCAAATCAAAAATAAAGAAATTTTAAATTGCCAAATCCTTTGGAATTATCTTTACTGTCTTCCCTATTTCAGCATAAATAGCAGAATATGAATATATGTGCTAGATACATGTGTCTATTTTTATTCACCTTCTTCTTCACTGATGCTGGCAAAACCTCTCAAAATATTGCTTTGGGGTTGTTCTTTTGATTTTATCCCCAGAGCATTTATTCAAGAGAATAAATTTAGACATTTTCAAGCTGTGAAAATATGGAATGCATAAATTTCCTTGCTATAAAATACTTTTTTTGGTATATTTATGTAACGCAAAACAGATGCATCTACAAAGTTTACACATGGAAACACAGATTACCGAAGGAACCGAGTCAGGTTTGGCTTGGAGAGGATTTTGGTATTTTTACCCTACAAATACTTCCAATGTATAAAATGGGTACTAGGGGCTTGGATCCAATGGTTGGGCTGTGGGGTGATTCCTATAAAGAGGCACAAGATGAGCATCTGACTACAGAGCATTTCAGCCTTATGTCTGCAACCTTAGGCATAGCCATGTGAATTTTCAGATGGAATCGGAGACAACTCAAAGGTTGTATCTGCAAGAGTTTTCTGAATAGCAGTAGCATGGTCTTATCTGAAATTTCACCATGCTTAAAAGTTGATTTTTTCTGGTAGTTGATCAAATGGACAATATGGTAATCTGAAGTGACTACTAAAATGGAAGTGGGATTTTTAAAGAAGGATTCTGGAGTCAGGAATTTAATACGCAGGCCACACTTGCTATGATGCAAGTTACAGAGTTGAAATCTCAGTGTTGAGATGTCTAGGTGGGTGAACAGCTTTTTCAGAGAAAGCACCACAGCCATAAAATTTGTATCCCTTTGTCTCCTGAGAAGAGGAATTCTAGTAAACACATGCAGGGGGGAAAAAGAACTGGTGGATGATTTGGCTCTAGCAATATTAGGAAGTAATTCAGAGTATGGTTGTGGTTAAGTTGATAAAATACATCAGAACCTTGATAATTACTCCCCTCCAAATTTGTTCAAATCTTCATTAAACAAATTGTCATAATGTGTGCCCAGATCTACAGTGGATTGTAATTTCTTTAAGATAGATCTGGTCTGAATCTTTCATTCAAAAAATATTTGTTGAAAATTACATTGTGGCAGTAATGCAGTGCTGCCTGATGGCGGACTTTTGTGTACCCACTTTCGATAAATAGGATTGAAAATATGAGTGTCTTTTATTAAAACCTAATTTTTATATTTAAAAAAATCTGATAAAATGAAATAACTACTTTTAAGGGGCTTTAATGTTTTAAATTTCATTTATACATTGAAGATGTTTAATTCCTTTAAGTATTTCAATTATACGACTAACAAAAACTTACAAAGTACTTAGGAAGTTCTTTATTACAACTCTAACAATGTACACTTATAAATATAGCTTATCATAAATACGATCAAATACTTTTACATTTTATACTTTTCAACTTAAAATCATAAGGATAAATGAGTATTTCGACATTTTAAATTGTACTCACAGCCTGAATATGCCAAATTTTCTTAAACATTGCAAATATATGCAACAAGGGTACAAAGATTATTTTTTAGTTTAATGCAAAAGTATTAATACTATGGATCTAACGTATTTGATCATTTTTAACTTATTTTCAATCTTCCCTGGGTTAAAGACATTTTGCCCACTAATTAAATGTTTTTTTCTTAGCCAAGCAATTTGTTATTCATCCCAAGCAAACTGATGTTACTGTTTCGAGGGGTAAGGAATATCATAATCTGGTGTGTATTTTTTAAGGGCTATTCTGGCTGTTGTGTGAAGAATGTACTGTGAGGAAAAGAGCAGATACAGTCATTGGCTTAGGTAAATGGACAGGTCAAAGATGGCTCCTGACCTATGCCCCTGGGGAGCAGTGGTACCATTTTGGTAGACTGACAATACTGAAAGAAAACTGAGATTTCTGGAAAGATGGCAGAAGAATCACTGAAGAGGAGGAGAAGATGAAATATATCTTCAACATTTGAGTTTGAGGTGCTTTGTGACACCCATGTAGAGATGTAACTGTGACATTAAATAGAGGCTAATTCAACTATGCTTGTAGAATAGATTGCCTGAGGAGAGAGAATATACTAAAAAGAGAGAGAGCCAACCACTCATGAGCAATACCAGTCATGAACAGTAAAACATTTAATGGTCGAACAATAAAAACATTTAATGGTAGAATAGAGGATATCCCATTTGGGGGGCTTTGACTTGACTCTCATGATCTTGAGAAAAATTGCTCTGGAGGTCATCTGCTGTGTATCTCATTTCCTAGCCAGATGTATAGGATTCATCTACATCTGTTGCTACGCACTGGAAATGGTAAGGACCATAACAGAGTCACTAATGTTAAACTCTTAACAAAATGGAGAAGGGAGGCCATGCAGGAAGGCCCTCACACACATTTGCCTGAGAACAGGAACTATCACAAAAGACTCTGACAAAACCACAACCTTGCACAAAGATTACTTCTACAAGGATTCCTGTCCAGTAACTGCCTCTTCCACTAACATCAGTTCGTTAATTGTTTTTAATTGTTTCTAAACAACTAATATAACAACTCTCTCGTTTTCCCTTTAAACCTCTTGTATCCCTTTGATTTTCCTGTATCCTCCTATGATCTGTCGTAGCACACATATACTGCATTGCAGTCTCCAGCGATTCCTGAATAAACTCTGCTTAGCAGTAGGTCTCTGCTATTTATCTTGGTTTGGCAGCACTTACTTGTATATATAATTATTTGTATACAATTACCTGGCCATCATCCCCACTAGCTTTTTGCTCAACATTATGGTATCCTCTGTGTCTAGCTCATAATCAGCTCAAAATGCTTGACAAATGAATAAATGAGCCTGTGAATCATGTAATAGTCTCTTTTTTTGTTGTTTATTTGCTGTCCACTCCACTAACAAGTTACTTTGCTATTTCTGTTCCTTCAGTCTCCCTTATAAGCTGTTTCCAAATCAAACTTCCGAAAACATACCTCAATGGTCTTCCTTTCCTTTGAACAACAATGG
Organism: Cynocephalus volans; assembly: GCF_027409185.1. Taxonomy (NCBI): domain Eukaryota; kingdom Metazoa; phylum Chordata; class Mammalia; order Dermoptera; family Cynocephalidae; genus Cynocephalus; species Cynocephalus volans. The sequence goes on along the minus strand of NC_084468.1, from coordinate 87,804,615 downwards.
AAACTTCCTAACTTCAAGCCCCTCCTCTGTTTCATTTTCAGCCTTACCCTCTCTGCAAAGATAGTTTAAGATTAACTATTAATTTCATTAGTAAAAAATTTGTGTTTCATTATACTAGTAACTAACATCTACTCGAAACAAATAAAAAAGAGGTTTGGGGATGATGATATGACTCATATAATCTTGAAAAAGACACTCAAAATCGATATTGTATTGTATCATTTTTTGAAGTAAATTTTCAGTAATGCGATATATAGCATTAAATAGTGAGTATTGCAGAGGGAGACTATTAGTTGAATATCCTTGCTTTGTTAGAATGTATTTTATTTTTATAGACTTTCTCTTATTTCAGTGGTTGCTTTCATTATATATAGCCCATGACTGAGGAGAAAACTCCTTTCTTATTCTATGAGTTGAACATATATTCCTTTGTTTTGTGGTTTACTTTTTGTTTTCTAGGTTTTAAACCTAATGGATCTTACCCTGGTTTGACATGATATTCTGAACGAATTTTGATATTGAATTATGCTAAGAAACCAAAAGCAAGCCATTTGTTGGCTGGTGGGGATCAGAGTGAGACAACACCTCTCCCTGTGGTGTCATCTGGTGATTATAAAATAGAAAACAGTTTGCACTATTTAAAATTTGTCACTTTTCTTATTCAAAATAAAATAAGCATTATTTAAAAATTGGAAGATACCATATACATTGAGAGTGTGATCATCATACCCTTTCATATTTTTACAAAACTTGAAAACGCACAAAACACTAACATGCAAAGTTATTTTTAGGTATCTCAAACTACTTAGAGAAGGCTTCATTTTCTTGTTTTGTAGGTAAAAACACAGAAACTTAGAGAAGTTGTAGGAAGCAGAGTGAAACCTTGGCTTAGGTCTTCTGTGCTGAGTGTTTTTTACACTATACTACAGTAACTCCCAACAAAGTGTAACCCTGCAAATAGTGCTTTTAATTCTGACTCTTTTTATCACTCTGAAGTTCTCTATTATAAACAGAAGAGAAATTAAAATGTAGAAATATAGAGTTTTTCAAATATATGGGCCTAATTTTCTATCTCACTTCCCTTTGGTTTCCAAAGCTGTGAGGTAGTTCTCCAGAGCTAGTGTTGGTGATCTGGCTTGAGGGTCTACACTACCTCCACAGAGGATTCACAGAACTCATGACTTAACCGGAGCTGCCTCTAGCCCATACGGCTCCTTTGTTCTTCTTCTGGGCCATTGCAGACTTGGGCTGAGAAGGTGGCTTGGTGAGTGAGATCTGGGATACAGTTCAGCTGCCACCCAACATCTCCCAATGCCATTTTGTAGGATACCCCCCAATTACCTACAAATATTGAGTCAGTCTTTAGGTAACATTAAAGGAGAGAAAGGTGTACTTCTTATCAGGTTAGGTTGTTGTCTGCGAACTTGGCGCTACTAGGTCCCAGAAGGTCACTCAAAAGTAGAATCAATATCCTTTTCTCCCTGCACAGTACCACAGAAGTACTAGAGCTGTCTTATCTATGGAGTCACACGACCTGGAAATTTCCCAGGCCTGTTCTTAAGAGTCTTCATGGATGTGAAAAAAAAATGCTTGGAAGTTTCCTGGCTAAGGTATTCTTACTGTTTTCTGAATGCTAAAGGGAGCAATAGATAACCAACTGATTACCCAGTTTGAGCCTCATCCAGTTAATTATGAAAACTCTGCCCAGGAATCCCAGAACGGTTCCAAGTGGAATTAATACTTGTCAGGCCATGTCTGAACACCTCACAGAAGTCTGACAGAGGAGCTCATCAGGACAATTAATCCCTTGAGAAAATATACCCACGTAGGGGCTTGGGTTCTTCTTTAATAAGAAAAAATTTGTCACATAGATGTTAATTGTGACCTGAGTTTTATTTGCTGGTTGTTGGCTGAATCAATCTCGGGCCAGCCCCTGGAAAGTGTCTAATTCTAAGCAGAAATAGAGTGATAAATAAAGGAACAGTATTTTACTAAAAACTTTGTTTAGTTCAAGCAACATAAAGATGGGGTGCTTATGATAGGAAGAGGAAAAAAGCATTAAGTTCTCCACATACTTTAATAACCTATCTTAACATTTCTCTAAGATAAAATTACACGCAGCTTGAAGATGGAGTCGCTGCAGTTCTTTGCATGACTGTGAGCAAGCACATGCACGATTAAGTGCTTAACAAGTCGTCTTAGTCTGTTCGGGCTGCTGTAAAAAAATACTGTAAAATGAATAGCTTATAAGCAATAGAAATTTATTCCTCAAAGTTCTGGAGGCTTGGAAGTCCAAGATCAAGATGCCAGCAGATTTGGTGCCTGGTGGATGCTTGCTTTTTAGTTCACGACAGCACCTTCTTGCTGTGTCCTTACATGGTGGAAGGGACAAGGGATCTCTCTTTGGTCTCTTTAATAAGAGCACTGATCCTATTCATAAGAGCTTCATCTTTATGGCCTAGTCACTTCCCAAAGGCCCCATCTTCTAATAACATCACCTTGGGGGTTAGGATTTCAATGTACAATTTTTTTTGAGGGGGGACACAAACATGTAGAACACAGCACAAGTCCTTTTGGATGAATATGGTAAGTTATAAAGGAAAGGCAGCAGGCTTTTCTGCTTAGAAAATGTCCTGGCTGATTAGTCTGAGGAAGAGATAAAACTGCCCTTGCCAGCTACAAATGCTGCTCTCTCATCTCAGGAATATGAAGTTAATTTCCAGTCTCATGTGGTTAAATTATACTTCCAATTTAGTTGCATTAAATGCGAGGCATGTGTGCCCTTCTCTCCAAACATGCAACCATAGAAAACAAAGCTGATCAATCATGAAACTGTTTCCAGAGCCAGAACATGGCCTGAGAAATCTCCTTAATGCAGGGCTCCAGGAAGTGACTAGAAACTAGTCTGCAATTCCTGTCCTAATATATTTTGGAAGAAAAATATGCCATCTGGGAACACAAGGTTCCTTATTGGAAAGGAAGGGTAAGTCCCAGGTCATGCTCTATTTATGCAGATGACCTATTTAAGGTAGTTGCTGTCTATAAGTGGGGGATCCTTGCAGGAGGAAGATTTTTTTCCCTGAGCCCAAGTCTCCCATCTAACTATAACTGAAAGTTGAAAGGTCCTAGCCTGAGTGTTCATATTACATATATGAAGCACTTAAGACACTGAAAGCTTCCTTTAGACTGCACTAGCTAAATAGATGTTTTGAAATAACACAGATCAGCTCACCTTCGGTTTTCAGGAACAGACTGAATAAAAAGGACTTAGTATAATTTTAAAAATTGTCAAATATAGTAGAGATAGAGATAAAGGGCTTCTCTGCTCCAGTCTTCTCAAAATCTTCTTAGTGCAGTTTCCCTCCCTAGGTCCAGCATGTGTGTGTGTCTCAGAATGCAAACAGATGGAAATAAGTGGGCCTCTGTTCGATGACAGGCATACAAAACACTCTCAGTGGTTGACTTTAAGGTAGTGAGATTATTTTAATACTTTCTTTAGTGTGTAGCATAGCGTCTATTTGTTCATTCAAAAAAGCAACAACCAATGGCTGGTCAGGACAGACACTGGACTCATCTATTAGTTATTGAAAAAGCAAGGGTAAAAATTCTGTTACTAGCAGCTGACTTAACCTTGGGTAAAAAGAGAGCAGGCAGCCAAGAGGCTGGTGGAAATAGCAGGCAAGGTGCTTCATTGGTTAAGTAGTTTCCCAGGCAGGCAAAACAATGCATGAAATGCATTGAATGTGGGCCATTGGGTGTGGGGCACATTGATCAAAGGGGTAAGAGAGAAAGGATCCAAGATGGCTGCATATTTAAAAAAAAATAAGACCCTATTTCATTTTTGATACTCAGATATACTGGTTTCCCTGGCATCTGGAGCCTCATTTAGCTGTGTAATCTACAGCAAAGATGAAGATAGATAGATAAATAGATAGATAAGTGGGTAGATAGATAGATAGATAGCAGATTACTTTTGGACAAATATACCAAGGTTTTATCACTCTTGACTCAAAATTCCACTCATCTACGTGCTATATTCTTATTCTATTCTACTCCCCATTTTGTCAATGTGAATGATTTCTGTGTAGCAGAGATATGATATATGCAGCATTATAGAAGAGAGATTTAACAGCACAGAGAGTATTTAAGAGTCTGATACTGAAATCAGACACCACACATATTAGTGGAGTGACACTGTACGAATTATAAAACTTGCTAAGCTTCAGTTTCCTCTTCAATAAAATAGGGCCAATAATATGATAATTACTTTATAATATTGTTGTGGGGATGAAACACACATTTTATATGGGGTTGTCTTGTAAAACAGAAAACACCTAGTTAAATTTGAATTTCAGATAAACAACAAAATTTTTTTTAGTGTAAGTATACCCCATGCAATATTTGGGATGTACTTACATGAAACATTTATTTGTTGCTTATCTGTATTTTTATTTGCTAAATCTGACAACCGTAGTCTTAGAGGATAAATGGGCACAAGGTCTTCAACTTCCAGTGTTGCAGGAACCACATGACTTTGGTGGACAATAGCTGCAGACAGTGCTCAGGCCAGTGGTAGCGATGGTGAGTGGTCTTGGTGAGGCCTTAAAGAATTTAATGTTCTTGGTGGCAGATATATGGATAGAGATCAAAAAGTGCAGTTCAATTGTGGAAAAATGGCAGAATTTGTCCAATAGCCAAAAATGCTGTTTATGACACATTGATTAGACACGCGGTGGGAGCTCCCAAGATTGGGAGACTGGAAAAGGAATGGAAATCCCACAATCAACTCAGAAGCCAAAGTAAGAGAAAATACTGTTTGTAGATTTAACAAAAAAGAAAAAATCTCCAGTTGATGATATAGCCTGGGGAAATATAAGTACATAGGAAATATAGGTTTCCTCTGTGTTGCTTCATGGACAAACTCTAACTCTGAAAAGGACATGGCAAAATCAGAGTGTTGGGTGCATATTTACAATACAAATGCTAAGCAACCCTGAGCTTCCACTGTGATTTAAAATGGTTAATCCATTGTTTCTCCTTGATGAAGGGGTAAGATTTAATACTCAGCCATAGGACACTATTTTCCCTGGTGCTGTCCTTGTGGAAGGTGGTCAGCAACATGATTCCCTCCTGGGTAATGTTTGAATTTAATTATGTTCAGGGACTACACAGAATGCATCAATTCATTAACCTTATTGATTTCAAGATACTAAAATGATGCACTTATTCAAATAGGATGGTTTCATATACACATCCTAGGCCACTTACTTGCAAAATAAAAATATCATTTTTAGCAAGTAATTATAGCCCAAAAGGCTACAACTAGGTAACAAGGCTTTAGAACAAAAGCAGTAAAGATTATATTAGCAACCTGTCCTGGGAGGACTGGAGGGCCTGGCTGACATGTGTTGAGCAAGGTCACCAACTATAGCCCTCAGTCTGTGTGGCCACACCACCAGCGCATGACCTCAGTGTGACCAACATGGCTCAGATTTTTAAAACAATAATTTCTACTCACAAGGGATGGATGGTCAGCCCAATGGACTCCTAACATGGGAGACAAGACTTTTACTTTTTTTAAATGTAACAATTTCAATAGAAAAAATTGCATCCACATGAGGTTCTATTTCTGTGTTATTTTGCCCGTTGTTCTAGAAAAATCTCGAAATGCACAAAATGTCTCCATACCGTTATGACCACAATAACTTTAGGGACGTTTTCTCAAGTCATGCCCTTATCCCCCCCCCCCCCCACGCTCCCATTTTCTGCAAGCATCCCTCTTGTAATTGGCTTTGTTGACACAGTGATAATTCTAGACCATCTAAACCTGAGTGCCAGGGGGCTCTCTGCTACTCTAAATCTGCTGACTTTGGACCTCTAGGGTTTCTTGACATATAATTGGCTCAGATTGCATTTTTCTGGACAGCTTAATCTTGAATCCACTTTCGTCCCAATACTAAGGTTTCTCCAGGAGTTTACAATAGCACTGAGATGCCTCCAACAGGTGAAATGAAGGCTCCGTGGTTGAACGAATGCTGGGCATAGCGGGTGGCACCTGTCAAGATATACATCCCCAACCTAGATTGCTCCTTCTCTGATTTCTCCCTGAACTTTCTCTCCTGCTCTTTTTCCCTCAAAGTTGACACCTTTTCTCTGTAGTTCCTAAAGTTCTATTATAACAAACTGGGCAAACCAGCCAATGAGGTTCTACAAACAGCCAGTTCTATACTGGGTAAAAACTTTGCAGTGAAAGAAAAGGACAGTATTTTTCTCCACTGTCCCCCATCAATGATGGGTAAAACACTGGGCAGAGTTGGGGCTCTATATGTGTTTCCTTTTCCTAACCCCTAGCCCAGAGCAGAGATGGTGTCTGCCTGACATGTGTGCTGCTCCTGTAACTGTATCTCCATTCCTATACTTATGATAAATCTTCCTGTTGAGAAGCTTCAGAATTCTTCTTCCAATAATACTCATTATATCCACTACCACATAGTTAGAATTTCCCTGCTAGATGAAATGGGCTGTAGTACCAGGATAATATACTTACTGTGGGAAAATCACATAGCCATCCCCCTCTAACTCTGAATCCTGGCTTTCAGGTCCAATCACATGAAAGCAATAACAACACGCAATAATAATAGTGTCAGGCACAGCATTCTCTCTAATCCTTCAGAAAGTCCTGCAGGCATCACAAAGAGGACCATCAGGCCCACAAAAACAGAGCAACTTGGTCAAGGGCACACAAGGAGGATTTGGCAATGTTGGATTCACACCTATGATTGTCTGGGTCCAAAGCCAGTGCTTTTCCTCCTAAACCATTCTATTGCCCCAAATTATGGAAACTTTTCTTAGGAAAAATTTTCACATTAACTTGTAAAAGGGACGTTATTTGTTTTTTTCCACTCCAGATAAAGAACCATACGGTTGGTTCCCTCCTCAGTCAAGTATATTTTCAACCCCCTGGCTGAATTAAGGCTTCCTGTGTTGAGTTAATAATATATAAATTACTCTCCTTGACATGTAATTTTGTTTCTTTTAGACTTGACCCTGTCTTGATAGAACCCCCAGCCAACTCTGCCCTTTGAATCTGTTTCTAAAAAAGGAAGCTGATATTGTGTTTTTCATCTTAAAGAGAAAACAAAAGCAGGCTTTCTGTGATTGATTAGTCTCAAGGCATATAATGGCAAAAATTTTAGTAGAATTGAGGCATAGACCTTGAGCTCAGATATTGCTTGTCATTTCCTCAGATGTCCACTCCCCATAGCAAGTTTCTGAAGCCAGGTTGTGATATTGCAGAACACCATGGCATAAATATTTGTGCTATCAAAAGGAATATCCTCCAACAATTTGCTCAGTAATGAAAAAAGAAATATTATGAGAGATTACCTCTAAGCGTCAGTTTCTTTACAAAATAAGGGAGATTTCAAAACTGTAAGTCTCTTTTATAAAATAAAATCTCTGCACAAACTGCAAAATATAAAACTGATAAAAAAATGGAAACCTGTGGTTGAAAAAACAGGGTTGGGATGTGTAACCAGAAGCCTCATCCGGGAGTTTGCTCCACCACCCGGCTTAGCTGATTTGGGGTATTTGCATAAGAAGCTCCCCAAGACACTGTGGCGGCCACTGGACGAGATGTTCTTGAAGGCTATCTCCAGTTGGGACGTTCAGAGATCTGTGGAGTTCCCTCCCCGCCATATGCTGGTCACATCAGTGTCAGGCAGGGTGTTCTCGCCCCTCCGCAAGTCACAGACTGTAGCTCGGTCCCTCTCAGCCCGCTCAGGCAATGCTCCTACCATTCTCGAGCGGCTGAGGATAGCTTCCCTCCTGCTCCCGCCCCACTGAACCAAGTGAGTTCAAAGCAAGGGCGTCTTCTCCGCCCCGGCCCCCTTCACGACGCGTTGAGAAACTTCTGCTGAGCAGCTCTCTTCCTCCTTATTGCATACGGAGGACAGGGCATTCCATGTCCTTAAATGGTTTTCAAGAAATCTTTCAGCAACATCGAGTCTTCATGGTTTGGGCTGGGAAGAAAGTGTCATATATTCACCTCCTGGTAGAGATGGAGACCCCAGTTCAAACCAAGTCAATGGTAATGACTTAAAGTTGGGAGTTTGGTTCAGACCGCTACTGCCTCCCAGTGGTTCTCCTGCTGGATCGCAGTAATGAGTCTCCAACAGAGAGATGAGGGTTTTCATGAAAAAACACACCCAATTCAACTCAATCCAGTGCAAAAGACCCTTACCTGTGGATATTTAGTACTAGCTAGAAATGGGCTGAATATCTTCCGAGAAAACGTATTCTGGAATTTGCATGTGCAGCTCAGCTCCACCAATTTTTAAGTTGTGTAAAATAGAGAAAATAACTTAACCACCCTGAGTTTCCTTTTCTACAGTGGAGATGATATTTACCCTGCAGGAGTTTTTGAGAATTAAACTGCCCAGAATGCTAAATTTCCCACGAAGTGCCTGGCACATAAGTGGGGCTCAATTAAATGGTACAAATTTTCCTTTAAATAGAAGGGACATAGCTACAGACACTGGATAAACGTTGTGAATACATCCTGTAGCCAAAAGCAGAAGGATAATTTCACTGGTGTTCAGCAGGGGAAAGATCATGATTAATTTTCATTCTTTTCAGCTAAATATTTACTAATACTATGAACGTTATGCCATTTTGTTGCAAAAAAGCAGCGTGGTCCTAAAAATTATAAAACAGCAAATTATGTAATTTCCCCCAAAGTGTATCATATTTAATTCCCTTCTCAGTAAACAAAATAAAGCAAAAAATCCCAGAAAGAAATAGAAGCTTGAAAAGCACAAAGAATCACATGTTTTTTATAGTGCCATGTAATGGAGTTCAAACCATAAATTATTTTTATTTTCTTTTAGGTAAATCTTCAAGTAAATAATTATTGAAAGAATGCTGAGGATATTCCTTGGTTTGCATACACATTGTGGCAACATCCTTTCTTTTTCAAAGTTCTTTCAATTTGCATTAAGTTGTTTTCTTAGCAATTTTATCATGAGGAGGAGTCAGTGGGGGTGGAAATTCTATTTGGGGATAATCTTTCAAGAAAGATGATCTGAAATACTCCATAAGGATGAGCCAAATAAAATAGCATTTGAAAGGTAAGAAGCTAAAGTGGTAGGTTATACAATTCATATTCCACGCACTAAGAACTTATTGACAAAAGCCAGCTAGCATATACAAATTATTCTTTTCACATGTTGATTGTCACCTGAAATTTTACCTGTAATATTGTTTCCAGGATCATAACAACTGAAGTGATCAGAGACAAACTACCTAGAAAGGAAAATTTGAAAGAAAGAGCATTTACAAACATCCTCAAATACCTCACTTCAGAAAAATATAATAAATAGGCTGATTTTATATAAGCTCCAGGAATACTGTGTGTACATTTCTCTTCTGTAGCTAATTTGGACTGTACCTACATGCAGAGCTATGTTTAAGCAAAACCCGTTACCATGGTGACACAGTACCTCTTATAAATGCAGTATGTGATATCTAATTTTGTGTGTTAACTATTTGACTGAAAAATGGGAAGCAGCTTGGAAGCTATGAACAGTCTGATCAAGATTACCTCTCTAGGTTTCTTTATTTTTGCCCTACCTCTGTCATGGTCAGTCTCTTCTCCATTTAGGCCAGATATTCATTTTTTTTCTTTACCTGATTAAGTGGAGGATGATTTTTTTTTTTTTAATCTGACTGTACATCTTCAAAAATAATGCAGAAAGGCCAGCTACTTCTGCTCCTGTTGCAGATAGGACAGAACTTCAACATACTAAACAAGTACATTCATTTTTAGAGAAATTCATTGTTAGTTCTCATTAGAAATGACATTTTCAAAATAAATCCCTAATATTAGAGCTTGTTGGACTCTCTAATTTTAGTCTTTTCCCTCCCACACCCAATCACGAGTTTTTCATTTTAGAGTCATGCTCTCTGGCTGAAGTATGGGGAAACTGTTTTACATGAAAAACAGTACACAAGGGCCGAGCCCGTGGCGCACTCGGTAGAGTGCTGCGCTGGGAGCGCGGCAACGCTCGCACCACGGGTTCGGATCCTATATAAGGATGACCAGTGCACTCACTGGCTGAGTGCCGGTCACGAAAAACCGACAAAAAAAAAAAAAAAAAAAAAAAAAAAAACAGTACACAAACACAAGTTGAAATGATCAGAAAGATATAAATTCCAGTCTATTTAAAGAGTATTTTTTTTAAAACCCAGTATCTGTTAAGAGTTCTTTCAATATCAAAAGAGCCAATGAGACCCCGAGGCACATTTTCCATGAAATGGAACCTACTCATTTGTGGATCAATGGCAGGGGCATTTCTAGGTTGAAACTACTGAAGGAGACTGAAGAGGCCTGATAAGATCCTAACTAAAGCCAAGTTTTGGTTAACCATGTTCTAATGGGTAGTAATTGCATACATTAAACACATGGTTCCTAGCCCACCTTCTTATGAATTTGTTTATAAGAGCCAATTCTATTAGTTGCATTTTACCTCTTCTTTGTTTTTCACACTGTGGCCGATGTTCAAATAAGTTAAGCTTACAGAAAGCAGGTACTGGATAAAGAGAAGAATTGAAATATTACACTTTGTCAATTGACAAAGTGAAAAATTACAGCCAGAAAGACCACAGAAGAGCAGTTGTCTGTCACTTCTGTGTGATGAATTTAGTCTTTGCTGATGAACGTAGTCTTTGCTGATTCAAGTGTCTATTTTTAACATTGAACTCTACCTAGTGCTATAGGAAATTAAAATAAAAAAGACTTATCTGGCCTTCTAAGTACCCACAATCTAGTATAGAAACAGAATAGTGTAGAAACAGTGTGTAGCTTGAATCATAAGTTATTAAGTGGTAATCCTTATGACTTTAATGTGTAAAGTCCTGGGAGTCCATTTATGTAAAAGGTGTAACTTGTTCATGATAAAGCTGGAAGTCTTTGAATACCATGTATGATCACAGAATTTATTTTGAAAGAATTCAGCTATTTAAATTAGATGGTAATAGAAAGCACAAATTCTAGTGCTGTGTCAGTGAACAGAACTGATCTATAGAGTGTTGGATACAGGAGATGTGCTGTGTGTCATCTCACAGCATACTCTTTTTTCTTTTTGTATAATTGACCATAAAACTTTATGATGTATCTGTCTCACTTGTTTGCTCAGCTAAATGATCATTTCCAAGAAGGCCAAACAATTGCTTTTCTGGTGAGATTTCAGAACCGATTCACTCCAAATTTTGTGGCAACTCTAATGGCAGAATGGACCACCCTTAGGAAAGTGAAACAGACATTAGGGTCTCTTTCTCCTGCTCAGCCCTACTTATTATGCAGGTGAGCTATGGGTTGGTTAAACTTTAAAAAAAAAAACCCTCTTCATTTTTAAATTATGTAAACTAGGCAAACATATGAAGGTTTATAAATTTTCCTCCCTTTTGATTTTCATTCCTTATGACCTGGAGCCAACTAATGCTTCCTCCTTCCCCACTGGAGCTAAACTATCCACCTCACAAAAACAATCAAACAATCACCGCTAAAAGTTTGGTTTGCATCTTTTAATATATTTTTTCTGCATATGAAATCACATTTGTAAACATACACATCTTATCACCTTGTTACACCAGGAGCACCTGGAAGAGTGGACCAGCACTGACACTTACCTCTGCAGTCCAGAGGGTGGTACAAAGCATTTATTTACTTTTTCTTCAGTCACCTATCAGTTTATACAGATCCCACTTTGGGTGTAATCCCAGAGATCCCTTTCCTTCTCACTCTAGTATCCTCCTCTTCCTCCACAAGCCTTTGGTTATCCCTATCATTCTACTCTCTCACCAAAAACCTTGATACTCAAGCACCTGGGCATCGCCTAGAGAAGGGGCACAGGGTCTGACCCTTGGCCCCTGAGTGGTACACAGCTGGTGACTCTGGAGGCCTCTCAGTCTTCAGAGGGAAATATCCACAAGCCAAACCAATATTTTTTTTTCTGTGTAATATTGATGATCCCTCTTAGCACATGTTTGTGTGTTATTCTGTGAAACTGTCGGTTTCATTAAAGACCACTACCTCTTCATAGAACTGACAAGAACAGAAAGAGATAGGAAAGAATAAGAAAGGAAGTAGGAAAATCCCACATGTTATCTAGAACTTTCCCCCCTCTGTCCCCTCTGTCTATTGGTACCCCATTCCCACTTTATAAATGGGATCAACCTATATATTCTATACATATTCTTATCTAACAGTAAATGATGGACATATTTACAGGTCAAGATATTTTAAATGGTGTACAAAATTCAATTTTATGAATGTACTATTTTATTTATTTATCACATTTTCTACTTTGGGAATTTAGTGTCATTCCTGTTTTTCAGTATTATAAAGAGTGCTGGAAAGAAAATCTTTGCACGCGTATCATACATACTTGTCTTGGATGCCTTGGATTGAATTGTGTTCCCCAAAGTCCATGTATTAGAAACTTAACTCCCACTGTGAGAGTGTTAGGAGGGTGGGAAATCCTGTGATGGCAATTGAAAGGTGGGGCCTTGGAGAGGTCATTAGATTGTGAGGACCATGGCCTAGTAAATGGATTAATCCATTTGATGGTTTAATGGTGGGCGTGGTTCTGAGGGCTTTAAAAGGAGTGAGTAGTTAGCTCTCTGTCTCTGCTCCACCATTCTGCCATGTGAGACCCCTGCGTCACTGTCACCACCGCCAAGGCCTTCACCAGATTTGTTCCTTGGACTTTGGACTTCCCAGCCTCTGAAACAGTAAGCAATAAATATTGTTTCTTTATAAATTACCCAGTTTCAGGTATTTCTGTTACAAGCATCAAAAATGAACTAATACAGAAAATTGGTATGAGAGAAGAGGGGTGTTGCTTATAACAAATAACATGAAAGTGTGGAAATGGCTTTGGAACTGGGTGTTGAGGAGAGGCTGGAAGAATTGGAGGAACAGGCTAGGAAAAGCCTAGATGCTGGATAGAAAAGTTTGGAATGTCTTAGGAACTGGTTAAACTGGTTACCAGGATGTCTGTAGAAACATGGATAGTAAAGACAATTCTAAGGAGGTCTCAGATAGAAATAAGGTATTGGAAACTGGGACAAAGATTAATCTTGCTATGAACTGGCAATGGACTTAGCTGCATTCTGTTCATGCCCCAAAGTTTTATGGAATGTGGAACTTCGAAGGAATGAACCAGAATATTAGGCAGAAGAAGTTTCTAACTAGCAAAACATTCAGGAAGCTGTATGGCTACTTGTAACAGCCTACATGGAGTTATGGCAGCAAAGGCATGACAGAAAGCCAGAATTTATAATTAATAAATTAATTAATTATGTAGTACACAAGAAAGAGATTATCAAGAGAAGTGAAATAAACTTTGAAGGCATTTCAGAGATCTTTGAGGCTGCCCCTTCCTCAGTCACTTCCATCGCTGTTTACTGAGACCATTCTGTCTCCCTTGGCCTTGGAGAGACAGAATGGTTTCAGTGAACAGGCCCGAGGCACCCTCCATGGACTTGCTGTCCAGGACCACTTTGGGATTCTGGTCCCTACACCAGTCCCCTGGGTGCTTTGGCTACTCCAGCTGTGTCTAAGTTGGCCCAGGTGTGGCTGGACCCACAGCTTTAGAGTACATAAGCTGGAAGACTTGTTTGCATCCTCATGGGTTAGGTCTACAGGCTCACAGAATGACAGAGCTGTGTAGGCTTAGGAGACTTCACCCTGGTTTCAAAGGACTTATGGAAAAGACTGGGAGCCCAGGAAGAGATCTATTGCTGGGGCAGTTTCACTGCACAGAATCTTTGCTAGAGTGATGCCGAGAGGAAACATGGGGTTGGAGTTGCAGCAGATAAACCCCACCAAGGCCATGTCTAGTGGATCCATGACAGCAGGAGTACCATGGAGACTCTAGACTGGTAGAGCTACCAGCATGCAACGCTAGTGTGGGAGAGCTGAAGCAAGGCCTGAGATGAGGAAAGCTATAGGAGTGGAGCTGCATGAGGACTTGGGAACCCAACCTCCACACCAGTGTACAGAGAATGCCAAAAGGAGTCAAGGTAGATTCTTCAGCTTTAAGACTTAATGACTGCCCTTCTGGGTTTCAGACTTGTTAAGGACCTGTTACCCTTTTCTTTTGGCCTATTTCTCCATTTTTGAATGGGACTATGTACCCTATGTTTGTCCCACCATTTTATTTTGGAAGTAATATAACTTGTTTTGCTGTCACATTGGACTTTGGACTTGGAAATTTTGAGCTGAAACAAATTTAAACTTTCGGGATGGAATGACTGTATTTACTTGTGAGGAAGACATGAACTTTGGGGGCCAGGGGTGGAATGCCTTGGATTGAGTTGTGTCCCCCCCAAAAGTCCATGTATTATAAATTTAACTCCCACTATGACAGTGTCAGGAGCGTGGGAAATCCTATTACGGTAATTGAAGGGTGAGGCCTTGAAGAGGTGATTAGATTGTGAAGACCATGCCATAGTGAATAGTTTAATCCATTTGATGATTTAAAGGTGGTCATGGGCATAGTTTTGAGGGCTTTTAAAAGGAGGCGTAAGGAGTTAGCTCTCTCTCTGCTTCACTGTTCTCACCATGTGACACCCTGCATTGCTATAGGTTCATCTCACCAGATGTGTTCCATGGACTATGGACTTCCCAGCCTCCAAAACTGTAAGCAATAAAATTTGTCTTCATACAAATTACCCAGTTCCAGGCGTTTTGTTATAAGCAACAGAAATGGACTAATACTGGACTTGCATACCTCATATATCGGTAGGATAAATTTCTAGAAATAGAATTGTTCTCTCAAAGTCATGCTCATTTTAAATTGTTGTATATATTTTTACAGTGCTAAATGATGCTGAGAGATTCTAGGACTATTCTTGGTGGTGCTATAAAGACACTCTGGTTATAAATTATCAGACAAGTTTATAAAGATGTGGTTTATTAATCTGGAAAAGAAGAAGTAGAGCTTAAACAGGGAGGTAAAAAATGAGTAACCCACCTCTAAAAAATCCTGAATTCTGAGGAATAATTTCATTTTGCAGATAATCATCCTGTTAACGTTATTCTGAAAACTCTACTCTTTTGATCTTGACTCCCTTTATTTTTAGTACTTTCTCTTATTCATTTATATACCATACCAGTCCATCCATCCATTCATCCATCCATCTCTGTATTTTACAAGCAAATATAACCACTTTGGAACAAGATATATTTTGTCCCAACATTCAAGAATCTTACTATCTTGCAGGGAGATAGACAGATAGACATTAATAAATCAATAAATTAAATAATTGTAATTTAGATGATCGTGACAAAGGAAAAATACTGGGTGCTATACAATCATATAATAGTGGAATCTAACCAAAAAACAATTATTCTTTGAGAGTCATTTGCTGACTTCACATTTCCATATTCTTAATGACTTTAGCACTTGACTTCTGCCATCAGTCATCATCTTTGTTGTATTTAACACCTAACAGCCTGATTCACAGTTTCTTGACTTCTACACTCCTGTATCCATCTTACTTAATTTCAACAACTCACTACAGTTACCTCACTTTAAAACTCCAAAATCCAGAATGGTTTTAAAACTATGGTCTCAAATTGTGATATTCTTTTTTTATGACTGCATTATTTTCTCACTTCTACTGAACACGCTGTTTGTCCTAGTTGGAATTGCATAACTTTAATGATTATTTACAATGTAAATGTTTTACATGGAATTGTCTTATGAAATCTTCCCCCCAGATCCTATGAAATAGTCACTACTAATAGTCACTATCTCATTTAGTGAATAAAGAAATATTCCTAGAGAACATACATATACCCCATGCCCTGTAGCTAATTGAGCGACTTGAACCAGGTCCATTTGACCCCAAAACTGCAGCTTTTAGCCCATACATTATTCTGAATCAAGCATTATGCTGGCCAGAGTATTTAAAAATTAAACTGGTGATGGGGAAAAAGGAGGTATAGTAAATGGCAAAACAGGAACAAAATTTTCACTGTGAGGGCTTCTGAAAGTCAACAACATCTCTGACAAAGTTTTAAGAGGCCTTAAAACTCTCTTCCTTCATTTCTGGGATACAGGAAGGTGAGAACGTGTACTACAGGCTGATAAAGCCAAGTCAGCATGTCTGCTACATCCTGATGTGCTCTCTCAAACTAAACATAGGTGAAGAGAAAGCTATTGGTACAGGGACCTATTAAGTATTGCCAGGACAATAGAGATTTTTCCATTTTCTATGCAAAAATAATGTTCGCCCAATACTCTTGTCTGTGTCAAGAATCTTAGATAACAGCATCTTATCTAAATTTTTGAAATAAATGTACTACTCACTATTACTTGTCTTTTTTCGGTTCCATTTGCTTGTATTTCTTTAAAAACTTGCTTGTTTATGTCTGTCTTTGTCCATAGGAATGCACATTCTTTGAGAGCAGGAACATTGACTCTGTCCGCTGTTATTTTATTTTTTTTACCCATCAGAACAGTGCCTGTGTTACTGAACAGAAGGAGTTTGTCACCTGTTGCACAGTTAAACCAATAAGTCTGAAAACCACATTTTGTAGTAGGAAAGATCAGCTTTACTATTGAGTGGCCCATCAAGGAGAATGAGGCAGCAAATGCTCTGATCACCCAAACTCCTCAATGGCTTAAAATGACAAGCATTTATAAAACACAATCATGAGTAGGGGTCTCTGGAGTCATGTGGTGAACTGATTGCCTTTCTGTAAAGTCAGCACAACTATTTCTGGTATCCTGACTAAGGTCTTTGTATTAGTCTGTTTCTGTTGCTTGTAACAGAATACCTGAAACTGAGTAATTTACAGAGAAGTGAAATTTATTTCTTACAGTTTCAAAGGCTGAGAAGCCCACAGTCCAGTGAACACATCTGGTGAGGGCCTTCTTCTGGGTGGGAGCTTTCTACAGTGGCCTGTAGTGACCAGGGTGTCACATGGAGAGAATAGGCCGAGCAAGAAAGAGCTAAAATTCTCACTTGTTCTCCTTATAAAGCCATCAGAACCATGCTCATTACTTCACAGATGGATCAATCCATTCACAGGGGTACAGTCCCCACTATCTAATCACCTCTTAAAGGCCTCACCTTTCAAATACCATAATTGGATTTCCCATCATCTTAACAGTGTTACAATGGTGGTCAAGTTTCCAATAAATGAACTTGGGGGACACATTTAACCCATAGCGGTCCTCCTCAGCGACTTCAAGCCTGGAAGTGTACGAGCTTCAAAGCAGTCTTGTGGTTAATGGTGGCCTTCAAAAGTACTAGAGATTGGTGTTACAGATATTATCTCAAGCAATTCTGCTAAGGAACAAACAACTTGTGACCAGGAAATCAGGTTTGCCCTAAGGAAGGTATACGTTTAACTGTTCTTATCTTATGGTTAAGAAAGCCTTATTGGTATTCCTAGGAATTCAGCCCACCGTGTTTGGTTGAGCAGATTTTTCTTTAACTGCTCCCTACCTCCCAGCCACGGCCTGCTCTGGCTGGGGTTATAGAGATAACTAGGGGGAATATTGGGGTCTGTCCTCATTTCATCTGGAACACATTAAAGAAATATTTGTTGAATGTTTCTGTGGGACTTAATGGAATGTAAGCCCTGGTAGTTAAAAAAACCAAGTTTTAAAAATATCACCCATTTGTCCATTTTTCCATACTTTCTTTTCTTTGTTGCTTATCTCACAAGATTTTTGTTGAATCTCAACCACGTGCCAAGCACTGTGTTAGGCACCAGGAAAGTAAAGATAAATAAGATACAGTGCTGTCCTGGTGATCTCACTAAAAGGCATTGACTGATAGAAAACTTGACAGAAGAAAATGTCTTATTGCAGAAAGGAAAATCAATTTTCAAGTACCTTGTTGAAACTCTGGGGGAGATAAGCACTAAAAAAGTCTATGACCAAAAAGATAAACAAAAATCAATTATTTCTAATTTAAAATGTATAAAATGCCATTTTTGTCTTTGTTTAGTTTTTTTTCTGTTTGTTTCATGTTTTATTTCTTCATATTAGTGAATATTATAAATATGTTTTTATGCAATATCTCAAATATGTCATAATCTACTTTTCTAGGAAATTCTACTAAGAATAGAATAAACTATGTTAAAAAATAGACCCTCAAATGCACATTGGGTTAAAACCAGTAGGAGTTTATTTCTTGCTCATATGTAGATTGGTGTTCTCAATTAATTAGCAGTTCTCTTGTACATGTCACTCAGGGAGGCAGGTTTCTTCTTTTGGCTTCACCATTCTCTAGGATGCTGATTCAGGCCAGCAGTTCTCCAGATGTGGTCCAGGATCTGGTGGCATCAGCATCACCTAGAACCTTATTAGAAATGCAAATTCTCAGGCCCCAGCCTAGACCTACTGAATTAGAGACTCCAGGGGTAGTGTCTAGAAAATTAGCATTTTAAAAAGCCCTCCAAGTGATTCTGGTACATGGACCGTGTGAGAACCACCGCTTCAGGCCTACAGCCCTTGCATTGTTTGTACCCAGTCGGTGGATGGGAAAAAGTTACACCCTCTTCTTGAAGGTCTTGACCCAGTTATGTCACACATCATTACTTCCTCTTCATTTTATTGTCTAAAAATCTGTAACCAGAGTCTCTTCTATAAGTCTTAAATGCAAATTCACCTACTACATAGGAGAATTATGTGTTGGGGGTGAGGTGTTGACGTGGCAGAATGTTTTGGAACATGATGCTTAGGATTGGTTTGCAAAAGATCTGTTATTCTTTGTGGTGGCCCTAATACAATTTGATAGATACTGGCAATATTTTGGGGTGACAACAATTTTCTTTTATTTTAATGATCTCCACTGAGAGAATATATTCTATTTGAATAATGTGTAAGGTGTCAAGTAGGAAATATGACTCTACCATGAAGAACAGTTATCTAAAAAAATAATGAAGCAGCAAGAGAAACTTGCAGCAGCTACATAAGAGACCAAGGCCAGTTGTTTTCTTGGAGGTGGTCGGAGAAGATGTAGAACTGATGAGAAACAACTTAAACTTGAGCATGTCTCAGAGTCATCTAGAGGGCTTGTTAAGACTGAGGTTATCAAGAAATGGAATCAACCTAAATGCCCATCAATGGATGAATGGTATATGTACAGAACGGAATATGATTCAGCTATGAGAAGACTATCCTGTCATTTGCAGCAACATGGATGGAACAGGAAACCATCATGTTAAGTGAAGTAAGTCAGTCATGGAAAGACAAATACCTCATGATCTTACTCATATGTGGAATCTTAAAAACAAAGCAAAACAAAACAAAAAAGTGATTCTCATAGAATTAGAAAGTAGAAAGAATAATGGTTATCAGAGGCCAGGAGGAGAAGGGAGGTGGAGGGAGGAGGAGTGGTGGGCTAACAGGTACAAAACTGTGCTGTCCACCCTGAGTGAATCATTGTGCAGTATATGCATGTACTGAAGCAACACACTGCACCCCACAAACATGTACAAGTACATGTTTTAAAGAAAGAAAGAAAGAAAGAAAGAAACACACACATAAAAGCACATTACCTCGTCCCACCCCCAGAGTTTCCGATTCAGCAAGTCCAGGGTGAAGCAAGAGAATTTTCATTGCTAAGCAGTTTTCAGATGATTCCGACGTTAACCTCCAGCATCACTGACTAGGCATTGTCTTTCAGATGCAAGATGGATTTGGGAAAAATCTTCCTTGCCCTGGGACTTTTTGACAGGTGTTTATGTGAAATGTGGTCCTCAGTATTTTTTTTTTTTCCTGGCAAAGTTTGATGTGTGCTTGTGACTTAGTGATTGGAGAGTAGATGTTGGCTGCTTCCCCGCCCCGCCCAAAACAAATTTGGTATATTTAGGGAATGTTTGTTAATACTCATTATACCATCAGTTTCTCTGGTAGGGAAATGAGGAGCTAAAGGTATAACTCATCTCATTAATTACACAAATAATCTTGTTCAGTCACAAAGTATTTTGTTACTGTTTTTTCTCTTACCCTACCCATCAACTCTTTTGAACATTTTCAAATATGCACCAAGGCATACACACATAGACATACACTTACACACACAGACACACGTACACACTTTCAAACTCTTTCATTTACAGAAAAACGTTTGGTTTTATGTAGTAGCTAAGACATCAACCTTCAATATGTAAAATAAATGCATCAGGAACATGAAATTATTCTGCTTGACTTACCTGTCTCCTATAGGAGTGCTTGCCTAATAAGTATTGTGTTTCTGCAATGCAGGTTGAGTTCCTGAATTCATTGAATGCAATTGCTTTTGTTACCTTCTGATCTCTCTGTTGTTGATTTTGAATTAAAATTCTGTGCGAGCCGAAGCCCAGTATTTTCGCAAACTGCAAGAGGTATGTATTCTCCTTGTGTATTGTTGCTATTATGACATTAATAATAATATACACTATCAACTGAATGTCAGCAGTGTCCGAGGAATTGTACTGAGCAAAGATTTTGACAAGGTCCCTGCCTAGGGATTATGTAAAAGCCATTCCAGTAGAATTGAATTAACATATGACTTGGTTTAGCATGGCTGAACCTGAATGTTGATTGATTCTTTGGATGTCAAGTGAGTTTGTTGGAGAGCAAAAGAAATAAACTCTAGAAATATTAGGATCTGTTTTCCTGAAACATCCCCTGATTTCAACTAAAAACTGAGTTTCCTCTGTAGAAAACAATCCTTGTTTATCATTTTATTTCTTCTAATTAAAGTAGAAGGATTGATGGACTCAGGTTAGCAGGAGGAGAGTGAGAATAATGTCTGATGTTTTAATCGCCTCTCTTTCCTGCCCAGCTATGTGACCGAGCCTCAGCTACTTAGCTTGACATTCTTCATTCCTTCTTGGTGTTATAGTTGGATGAGATTTAGCATTTTACTTCATGTTGAAAAAAGTGTGAAAATGTTTCTATTTTCCTGGGGCACTCTCCTCACCTTATAAACATTTTTAACTGAGGTTTATCACATATATGAGTAAAGTAAATAAAGTTCACTAATTTTAAATGCATGGATTGATTTATTTTCCTCATATATATACCTAGTGTCAGCACCAGCTCAAGATGTAGACTATTCTTACACAATAGAAGTTTCCTTATGCCCCTTTCCAGTTAATACTTCTCCCCAAAGTAATTACTACTCTGATTTCTAACACCATGGATTAGGTTTGTATGCTCTTAAACTTCATGTAAATGGAGTCACACAGTATACACGATTTTGCCTCTGATTTCTTTTGCTCCCCATAATGTCTGGGAGAGTAATCTATGTGATGGCATGTATCAGCAGTCTGTTCTTTATTACTGTGCGTATTCCATTTTATGAGCACACACAATTTATTTACCTGTTTTCTTATTATTGGACACTTGGGCTGTTTCCAGTTTGAAGTATTATGACTAAAGCTGCTCTCAACATTTTTATACACTGTTTTCGGTGGTCATATAAACTAATTACACTTGAGTCATGGGATAGGCATATGATTAGCTCTAATTTATAATGTCAACTTTTCCAAATGATTGTACTAATTTATACTTCACCCAGCAATGTTTCAGAGTTCCAGTTGCTCCACATCCTCATCAATATATGGTATTGTCAATTTTTAAAATGTTTGCTATTCCTGTAGATATATAATAGTATATCTTGTCAACCTAGTTGTTTTATCAGCTAGGTTTTTCATCTAGTTTTTCTATCAGTTGAAACTTCTAGACTAAATGAAAAAGAATCCCTCAGATTGTTCAGAAAAAATCAGTTTAATCAACTCGCAACATTTTAAAGCCGTTACAGGCATCTGTGCATTTATTAACTAGGCTCTGTGACAGTTCGTAAACTAGAATTTGCCTAAGCAAGTAATAATAATAATAATACTTAAATGCTCACCAGATCACAAGTAATTTGTTAAATTATTTATTAGTAGTTACTTAATGTGTCAAGGTTTTTTTTTCTTCCCAGAATGATAAGAATAGATAAAATAGATCATTAGTCCAGGTAAAGAGATGGCAAGGATCTTAAACTAGACAATGATTTTAGAGATCGACAACAAAGAGCAGATTTAAGACATTCATTAGACATGTCAGGTAAGGGAAGAAGCAGTCAAGGCTGTCAGGTTTCTAGACTGCATGCCTGATGAAAGGTGGTGTCATCAACTGAGATAGTGAACATAGCAGGGAGAGCAGGTTTAAGGTTTTGAAAAGTTCACTTTTTAAAAAAATTTTACTTTATCAATAAGGTGTCAAGTTTTGTATTAGACATTTCTATAGTTGTTTACAAATGATTATGAATTGGGGGCTGCTTTGGGCTACTAATATAATTCAGTTTTCCTCACCTGCTCTAAGTACACCTTCATGAAAACAGTGAATCTGTAGTCTTTAGGTCCCCGAGAACAGAACCATAAACTAAACAAGATAATTTTTTTTCCTTAAAAGCTATGATCAATATTTTTGTACATTTTTTGGTGATCATATGCTTTCAAGATCATTAACATTTTTCAAATAATTTTACTTAGAAAAATTTGTTTTTGGACCAAAATGGCTATATTAGTCTGGTTTTTTGTTGCTCATAACAGAATAACTGAAACTGGGTCATTTATAGTGAAACAGAATTTATTTCTTACAATTTTAGAGGCTGGGAAGTCCATGGTCCAGGGGGCACATTTGGTGAGGGCCTTCTTCTGGGTAGAAACACTCTGCAGAGTCCTGAGGTAGCACAGGGCTTCACACGGCAGAGAGGAAGAACAAAAGTGTGCTCTTGTGCTGTCCTTATATGGCCACAAGTCTATACCCATGATAGCTCATTAATGAATTAATGCATTCATTAATGATTGAATCACCTCCTGAAGGCCCCACTTCTCAACACTGACACATTGGGATTCAAGCTTCCCCGTGAGCTTTGGAGGAGACAAACGTTAAGACCATAACAATGGCAAAGTTAAAACAAATGAGTTTTTCCTTTTTTAATTGCTTTTAGGAAAGGACTATTTTTAGTCTCCAGTGGGTCTTTTTTTCCTTTTTCTGCTTATCTCTCTTCGGGATGCTAGAGTATGGGCTGATCTGTCTAGAGACAATACAGTCTCATTTTTTAAAGAGTGGTGTTTGAAATTTTGTGTAGGATTAGAGACCAACAAAAGTCTGGAGGGTGAACACATTTCAGTTCAGGTACTCTGCCATTTTTAAATTTGTCTCCTGATTTTGATGAACAAATACTAAGAAGGGAAGAGTAATAGGGCATTGAATGAAAGAGCCTTTGAAGTAGCTTTTTAAACATTTGTAGCAACTGCCAGAATGAATTCCACCTGCAGTCAGACCCAAATGGGGAGGCCATAGAAGAAAGTGAATGCAGACACAGAGAGGAAACTTTCAGCAGTATGTGGTGATGATGAGGTCCAATGCAGCAGTGTGATATAATTAATGCATACCAAGACAATTCAATTGGGAAAAATAGTCTTATCAACAAATGTACCCAACTGGGTATCCACATGAAAAAAATTAAAGTTGGGCCCCTACTTTATAACATAATCAAAAATCACCTTAAAATGGCTAAAGGAGCTAAAAGTAAGAGCTAAAACTATAAAACTCTTAGAAGAAAACTTAAATGTAAATGTGACCTTGATTTAGGCAATAGTGTCTAGATTTGATACAAAAAGCACAAGCAACCAAAATAAACAACATAAATCGACTCAATCAAATTTAAAAACTTTTATATTTCAAAGGACACTATCAAAAAAGTGAAAAGACAACCAACAGAATGGAAAAAATATATTTGCAAGCATATATCTGATAAGGGACTAGTATCCAGAATATATAAAGAAGCTTTACAAGTCAACAATAAAAGCACAAATAACTCAATTAAAAAAATAGGCAAAGAATTTGAATAGCGATTTCTCCAAAGAGGATATACAAATGGTGAATAAGCACATAAAAAGATGCTCAGCAACATTAGTCATTAGAGAAACACAAATCAGAACCACACTGAGATACTACTTTACATTCATTAGGACTGCTAGAATAAAAAAGTTAACAATAGCAAGTGTTGATGGAATTGTAGAGAAATGGGAACCCTCACACATTGCTGATGGAATTGAAAAATGGTACAGCCATTTTGGAAAACAGATTGGTAGTTCCTCAAAAAGTTGAACATAGCGTTTCCATATGACCCAGGAATTTCATTCCTAGGTATAGATATACCCATGAAAATTGAGCTTATATTCACACAAAACTCCTACAGTGATGTTCATAACAGCATTATTCATAATAGCCAAAAAGTATTAACAACCAAATGTCCATCAATTGGTGAATAGATAAAAAGATGTCATATATTCATGCAAAGGAATATTATTTAGCCATAAAAAAATAAAGCACTGGTGTATGCTACAATGTGGACAAACTTTGAAAACATCATGCTAAGAGTAAGAAACCAGACACAAAAAGCCACATATTATAATATTTCATTTATATGAAATGTCCAGAACAGGCACATTTATAGAAACAGAAAGTAGATCAGTGGTTGCCAGAGGAGAATGGGAAGTAATTACGAATGGACAAAAGGCTTCTTTTTGGGATGATGAAAATATTCTGCAATTAGATAATGGTAACGGTTGCACAACTTTAAGAATATAAGAAAACTCACTGAATTCCACACTTTAAAAAGGTGAGTTGTATGGTTAAAAAATTGTCTAAGAAAAAATAATTATGTGAGATATGTTTACAGTAGGGAACCCTGAATATGCAGTTTCTTCATATGTAAGATCTTAGTAGCATTTACTACTACCTACAAATATATGACTCTGCGTTAATTATTCAGTCCCATAGACTTTACTTTTTTCAATATAAAATAATGAGTCTATGAAAATCATTAGTCACAATTTCAATAGGAATCTATCAGTTTTCAAATATTCTTCTATGTTGAAATATATTTTGCTTGTATAATTTTATAGACAATAGGAAATAATTTGAACAGCAATTTAATGCCTGTAGATTGTTTGGTATGAAAAAATGTGTAGAGTAAAAAAGAAAAATATAAAGAGCAATGCATTCCATTGATTAATAATGTTTTCATTTTATTTCCTTTTATTCTTGGATGGTGAAGTAGGACATTCAAAACACGAAATCAGATAGAAAGACTTTCTCCTGAATCTTTAGCATTGAACAATTACTAAATTTCAACCTCAACTTTCCCTCCTTAAAATAAGTCAGTGCAAGAGATTGATTGCCTCTGTTTGTTATGGAAGAAGAGAGAGAGAGAGAGAAAGAGAGAGAGAGAGATTGGGAGAGAGGGAGAGAGGAGAAAGACACTTCAAACTTTCTGAACAAATCTTTAAAATAATGTGAATAATCCAAATCATTCTTCATCTACTTTTCTTCCCATTCTAGACATTCTAAATTCTAAATCAACCCAAAGACTATTTATTATAGGTGTGATTACTGTTAAAGTCAATGTACTGATTTTAGTTTTATTCCTTTTTAATAGTACCATTGAAATTTTCATTTTCAATGTACATTTTTTAGTGCGCTGAGCCTATGTGTAAACATTGTATGGCATATACTTAAGATAATTTTTTAGGCCTTAGAATTTAGTTTGACAAGTACATTTGATTGAGTTTATTGTTATATCTTTGCTTCTGTGACATACTATTGGGCTTATATACGATTTATTTGGATACTATATAAGAAATAAAGCCTCAGACATCTAAAGCAAAATGCAATTTGCTTTTAACCTGATTTCCAGTAATGCATTGGGATGAAGTTGAAATGAAAACGAAATAAAAATGATGAACTTGGAATGAACTGAAAATGCAGGCAGTTCTCTGCTTTTAAATTCAAGAAGTTCCTGGACACCATGCTTCATGTTCGGTTCCAGGAGGAGAGATACTGGTCATCCAGGTGCAGATGCTGGACAGGCAAGACCTGGGCTTTGCACAGTCAGGCATGAGGAGCAACAGGGAGCATGTTGGTAGGAAGACAGATTTTTGGTTTGGGGGCAAGTGAGTGGTGACTAAAACAAAATGCTTTCTCTCTATGTGAATGGGTTCCTGATTAGAAAATCCAAATTTAGAAAATTCCTCAAAAATTACTTAAAAAATAGAAATGGTCAAGAAAAACCCCAATAACACCTTAAAGCAAATGACAGACCAGCAGAATCAATATTTTAATCAGTATTTACTCCTTTTAAATATAAAACTTAACACAATTCTGGGAGAATGGTGTGTCCTGTGTTTTTATGGTGGACGAGATAAATACCTCGGGGGAATTTGTATATCCACTTTGTGGGGTTGGTCTGAGACTTCTGAAAGTCAAGCTGGAGAACACTAGCTCACTACAAACTAGAAAATTGCCCATTAATAACTGGGAGTTCACAGTACTCTTTGCCTTTTTGTATCCCTTATTTATGAGCAGTAGAAAGAGCTCTGGATTAAAATCAAGAAGATCTGTCTGGATGATTTCCAGGGTTGTCATGAGGTTCTGATAAGATAAAGTACAGCAAAGTATTTTATAAAACCTAAAGTGCTATTTGGCAATTTCTAGTGATATTAATTAACAGCATCAATACTGCAATGATTTACTATGTGAAATTCATGTAACTATGAATTTACAGAATTACAGAATTATTGATTGTTAGATATGATTGAAAACTAGCTCAATGAACATGTCACCTTAAAATTTTCTACAACTATGACTAACATGTTACTGACTGTTTAACTAACACTTAAAGCCACTCAGTGGCTTGACATCTTGACTTCAGTCAATGAAGAGACAACTTGCTTAGTATATTTGGGGAAATCAATCTCCCAGAAAGGCATTCTTTCTTATGCTAGAGGGAAACCTGTAATTATTAAACAGGAGTGGAATTTGCATTTAGGTCATTAGTTTTTGCTCAGTAAATTTGGAAGAAGATAAGAGTTGTTTGGAATTATAAATATTATCCAAAAGAGTCACCTCACTCAAAAACAACAACAAAAAATCTGTTGATTTTTCTGAACTGCTGGTAAGTTTAGAAGGCAATAGAAACTGTAATTCTTAAACTTACTTTGACTTGTTACTAATAATAGAACTGAGCTATACTGCAAATGCAAGATTACAGTAGATACATATTTTCATTAGGTCCTCAGTTAACTCTGTTTGGGCTTTCTTATTAATCTGAAGTGGCTTTCTTCTTATATTGCCTTCCAAACTTCCTCTCACATTAATTGACTTCTCATTTTTTTAGACTGAGGTATATAGGCTTGTATACTTTGTCATCAATAGAAATAATTAAAAAACGTATACATAAAGCAAATATATGTGAAGTTTGTACTGAAGAATCAATGGGAATTTACTGATTGTAACTCCTGTAATTCACATTTCAACTGATTAAATATACAGTTCATAGAAAATAAAGTATATTTTTCTAAAGAAGACTTCTTAGAACATAAAATTAGGAAGTATTGAAAAGGAATAAATAAAATTAATATTTTTTCACATGAAAAATTGTATTTTTAAATGATAAATAATTGTCGTGTATATTTATGGGATACAATGTGATGTTTTGATCTACATGTATACTGTGAAATGATTACTGCAAGTTAATTATTCTTTGATTTAGAGTGTCATGGGTGGTTAGGAATCCTCCCAGTGGCCAAACCTGGAACAATATGTACAAGATAAATGAGAGTACTAAATTATAACCAACAGAATAAAATAAATGTCCATGCTGACATAAAGAAATAGTAAATGTGGGAGAGGAGCCAGCTCTCTTAAGAGAAGAATTTCCTTTCTCCTATGTATTAGTCAGGGTTCTTCAGGGAGACAGAACCAATAGGATATGTATGTAGATATATGAGAGGAGATTCTTTAGGGGAATTGGTTCACGTGATTATGAAGGCTGAGAAGTTCCACATATGATAGGTCATCTGCAAACAGGATGCTGATAGCATGGCTCAGTACAAGGCCGGGAGCCTCAGAACCAGGGAAGTCAATGGTGTACTCCTTAGTCAGAGGCCAAAGGCCTGAGCACCTGGAAGTGCCACTGGTGTTAAGTCCGGAACACACAATCTGAAGAGACTCTCTCAAGTTCTTGATGTTCGTAGACAGGGAAAAAAAAGCATCTCCCATCTCCTGAGAATAGACAGAGAGATTTGCCTTCTTTTCTGTTTTTGTTCTCTCCAGAGAACAGTGTCTGCCCATCTTGAGGGAGGATTTTTCCTGCCTAGTCCACTCAGGCTCACATTTTAATCTTCTCCTTAAACACCCTCACAGACGCACCCCAAAATAATGCTTTACCAGGTTACTAGGTATGCCTTAATTTATCGAGTTAACACCTAAAATGAACCATCACAATCCATGTGGAAGGGATGAAGGAAATACAAAAATCATTAGACAAACACCACAGTAATAATTATTGCAGCCAAGATCTACAGGTGGGTGCCAAATGAGTGGGTGAAAATTTGAGAAGAAACAATATATTTATATAAGTCTCAAAGAATATCATCCAACATATTTATTAAATACAAAGGGAAAACAGTGGAGAAATTCAGCAAACATCAACTTAACAAAATTATCAATATTAACATCATTATAATTAAGATATATCAACACCAGGTATACCATAACATGGTGCAGAGGATATCAATTCTGTAATATTTTCCCTGAAAGTAACATAACCTCTGTGGAAAAACTGACTAGTTGTTTTCAAAAGTGTCAAAGTTATGAAAGATAAGGAAAGACTGGGGAACTGTCACAGATCAGAGGAGATTTTAACCAAGGAGACATGGTTAAATGCAATGTGAGATCCTGGTTTGGATCTTGGAACAGAAAAAGGAAATTAGTGGAAAACTGGTGAAATTTGAATAACGTCTGTAGTTTAGCTAATAATATGCATCAATATTAATTTTCCATTTTTAAAAATTACTCTCAGATTATGTGAGAGAGTAACATTAGGGGAAGCATGAGGAAGGTTATATGAGAGGTCTATGTAGTCTTTTTTCAACTTTTCTTTAAGTTTAAAAAAAAATTCAAAATAAAAAGTAAAAACATGCAATTAAAACCATGTGAAATTCCAGTACAGAAAACATTTTGATGTAACACTTCGTGACTTTCTATGTGTGTGTGGGTATTTTTAAATAACAACTAAATATTGATTGGTGATTAGGAGCTAGATGCTGCAGTAAGAGAACCTGAGTTCAAACCCCGGTTCTCTTACCTACTAGCTTTGTTACTTGGAAAAATTTCTCTCCTGTCTGTGCATCTGTAGGTCCTTTGAAAAACAGGAAGAGTATTAGTAGTAGTTCTCTCACTAGGCTGTTGTATGGATTACATGAGTTACTACCTTTAAAGCACTTAACACAATGTCTAGCACATCATAAGGTCTCAATAAATGTTAGTCATTGTAAAGATTGCTAATCTTGTAATCCTGAACTAGGTAAGTATTTAACAATTCTAATGTCTAAAGTGTGTGAGTTACTTGGGAGATGAGACTGAAGGAGGCACAATCCTAGGTATGAAATTCTAGAATTACAAAATATATCGTTAATATAATTATCATCCCTTTTGTTTAATGGGAAAGTATTGAGTTTAAACCTGTTCTGTGTCATCAGTTCAGACACTAAATGTCACTATACACTTGCAATTGATTTGCATACTACATGTTTATTTTCCTCTTTAATAACATGGGTGTTACATTTAAACATTTATAGAGTAAGATTATATGGAAATAGTATAAGAAAATATCAAATTTATTTGACTCGCACTAACTTTCTTCCTGAAAATTCAGAAACAACAGGGAATCAAGACAGAAACAGGGGGAGCAAACCTTACTGCTGCCAACAACACTGGTTGCCAGAAGCCACAATCCAACAAGTCTGGAAATCCCTTTCCCGGATGCAACCAGCATCTAGCATCTCTAATAAGGGTAGCATCCCTAATAAGCTGCATATACTTTCAGAATCTGGTCAGCATTCTTGGAAGTTAGCAACACAGAGCCAATGCTACAAACCCATCTAATTACTTTTGCCAAATCTTCAAGTGAACAGTAGTACATTGAAAGAAGGAAAAACAAAGTCATTTTCTCTCTGGACTAAGATTGATATTTCATTCTGTGAGTTAAGATTGGCGGAGACGTGAGACCCTCACTTCGAAGCACTGTAAAGATTAAAAACAGCAACAGCACCATATTGCTGGTTTTTCCCCTTGTCACACATCCCTTCCATACTGTTCAGGCTAAAGCATTATTGAACAGATGGATTATGTCCTGAAGGTCAGAGGAAAACATCACATCTCAGTTGATGGCCAAAATGGTAGAGAAACACCCTGTGTTGAAATCTCCTTACTTTGAGAAATACTTTATCTGGTATTTTAGGAACACAGAAGCTGATTTCACCCAACCAGTCCCTCAGAGATATGTAAATGGGGGAACTCAAAGCTGGTAAAATAAACATGGCTTATTCATAATTAACATAAGATCATGAAATTTTTGTCATATTATATTGCCTTCTGTCATTTTATTTCTGCTTAGACTTTTACTTGCTCCTGAGTAATTCCACTATCAAAGACATTTGTGTCATCAAATTTTATCTTTAACTGGTGTCACAGAAACCTGAAAAATCCATCCTAACCATTTTTTACAAACTACCACAAAGGACTATCTTTGAAATACCTGTTTGATTCTACTTTCTCTCCGTTACCAACATCCTCATCTTCTCTCCTCTGCCCTAGTGCAATGCTTCTCAACTAGTTTTTTGCTCCCTTTTCTTAAATTCATACCTATGTCAAGTCCCTGAATCAGCTGAATCAAAGCCTGTGATAGGTCACCAGTATTTCCACACTCTGGTCTCAACCTGCCTTTCCAATCTCATCTTCCAAAATTATCTTTTGTGTCCTATGCTATATGACACACACACGTCATATACTCTCACACTCTGTGCCTCTGCTGTTGTTTCTTCAGCCTAAATGGCCTTTGCTCTTACTTCTACAGTGGTAACTTGCTGGTATTCTAATCATCCTTTCCACTTCAGCTCAAATATGTTTTCTCTGATGCTTTCCTCTCTATCTCACCCAGTTTAAATTAATCACCGCCTTATTGTTCTACTTGTATGGCTACTAAAGAATATATTATAAGACATTATATTTAGTTGTGCTCATACTTGCCTCTACAGATTATGAGTTCTTTGAGGGCAAGTCCCATGTCTCACTCACATTGTTTCATCCAGATTTTCCATACTTAGTAGAAATTTAATAAATGTTAAGTATATGTATGAGTGAATGATTAAATAAATAAATAAATAAATAGGACAATATTGCAAACCACGGCTGTAGGTGCTCCTCAGAGTCTTAGGTAAATTTAAGCTGAACCTATTGACATTTGGCTGAGACTATTCCTCAGTCTGTGGACTGTCTCTTGCATTGTGGACCTCAAGCATGTAAGCAGTGCTCTGGATTTATTGTGACAATCCAAATCATTGCCACACACTTCCAAATGCTCCCTACCTGCTATAAGGCTGGCATCACCCTAGTTGTAAACACTTGCCAGCTTAGCCTCTTCACTGTTTCATAAGGAATCCAAAGGGACTATGATCTTGTAAGTTAAGAGTGTGCATTAACACTGCACAGACTTCTCTCAACTCACTGGCTCTACTTCTGTTTTTCCCCCAAAATTCTTACTTCCAACACTTGATCCTCCTGCTGCCCTTTGTCCGCACAAGAAGTTATTATCCAGTTCCTACTGTGCCAATTCCTTTTCTTAGGGAAAGTGGACAAACCTGGATGGTCTGCCTTTTCCTCCCTGGTATTCTATGGGTTAAAACCTTATCGTTGTATTGTTAAAACAAATATTGCATATCATGTTAATAGTAAAATCATAGTTCTAAATTTCCTATGGGCATTCTTAAACATTATTTATAAGTCTCTGGGAAGCTCATTTTATTTAGGGGACCATTATGGACTGAACGTTTGTGTCCCCCCCCTTCATATATTGAAGCCCTAATGTGGCTATATTTGGAGATGGGGCGTCTAGGAAAGTAAAGTTGAAGTCATAAAGGTGAGGCTCCAGAGAGCTCTCGCTCTCTGTGCATATGAACCAGGAAAGGCCAGATGAGCATCAAGCCAGATGGCAGCTGCCTACAAGCCAGTGGAAGAGGCCTCAGAATGAAACCTACCTTGCCGGTACCTTGACCTTGGACTTCCCAGCCTCCAGAACTGTGAGAAAGTAAATTTCTGTTGCTTAAGCCTCCCCGTCTGTGGTGTTTTGTTATGGCAGCTCCAGCAGACTCCTACAGGGCCCATGATTTATTTCCTAGCTTCAGGCTTGAGATAGCTGTCTGGTGAACTTCTGAACTAATTTCTGCTAATTAGTATGTAATGTCGCAGAACTACTGTACTGCTACAGCAAAGCCTAAAGCACCTTCCCGTCTCAATCAAGTCCTGCCCATTTGGACTCACTCTCATGCCTTGTGTTTCCCTGTGAGTCGCAGCTTGGTTCATACACACATTCTTCCTGTGTTGTTATTCTGCAGCACATCTCTGCCCAGCCTCAAGTGAGTGTTCCGATACTGATATTTTCCTGCCCCATAAAGTTGTGCTGAGAGTTCTGGTTTGTATAACTGAGACTGGGACTGCAGAAGCCCTGCTGCCACAGGCATTTTGCCACCTTTTTTTCTCGTTTCCCAGCCCAAGCCATAAATGAGGGCTGAGTGGGAGTAGCTAGAGGGAAGTAGACAAAGTTAAAGTGTGGCTTCCAAGAGCGCCGGGCAGTCTGCTGGGATGGACTCCCAACGTCTCGGCTGCTGTTGGCCAAGACAAGGCTCAGTGTAATGAGGAGCACACCCAGCACCAGGCGGTGAGCGATTCCCGGGTGGACCCGTTGAATGGGCACCTCTGAGATAGAGACTGCATGAAAACCTCAATATGCCGATGCAGGAAAGGCTGCCGTGACCAGGAAACTGTGAAGCGGGAAGACACAGGGTAAGATGGCAGACTAGGAGAAGAGGAAGCTGAGGCACAGGCTGTGCGCAGCGCAAGAAAGTGTGAACAGAAGCGGCACAGGCTCCTGTTCACTCAGTAGCGCCCTCTGCCGACCAAGAAGGGGAACAGCATAGAAGAGCAGACGGGAGAACCAGGGGGCCTTGGCCCCCAGTACGTTAGTGACTCTAGTGGTGTCAGAAGTGGTGAGTCACAAAATCGCTGTTCACGGTTCTGAAAATGATGGTGTAATGCCCGAATGTCCCTGCGGGTATCAAGAGCAGAAATCCATACTCACCACATTAAGCCTGCCCGGGACAGCCACTCTGAGAAAGCAGCAAGAACTGGCATAGAGGCCACACAGGTGCACACATGACGAGCAGATGCTCAGTGCAACGTGGCCCCATGTTGCTGCCACCACCATGAGGAAGATGCGAATGAGGAAGAGCTGGATGGATTATTCTGACCTCCACATAAAGTCCCAGTGACTGGAGAATTTTGTCCCAGGTACTGCAGCAGGTGAAGCCCTCACCTCTTGTCAGCTGTCCAGTCTTTATAAACACACCCACATCTCTTTCCCTGCCTCATGCCTCTCACCTGGGGAGCCCAATGTGACCTCTCTCACAGAGCCGGATCTTTTGATTACAGAAAAGAAAGGCTCTGACATGGTCTGAAACTGAACATGGACTTGGGTGTGTTGGCACCCTTAGATCTTTAGCTCTTCCAACTCACTTTTATAATTCTTGTTCCACGGCTTGCTGTGAAGCCACATCTCTTCCCACCCTCAGAATTCTGCTTCGTCTCCACCGAGCCTTCCCAAGCGATTCCATCCTGCTTAACGCACATCAGTCACTTCACAGTCTTCTCAGCACTTGGGTTTAAATATACCTTGTTTAACTTTCTAACTGATTTTGCTCTCATTTTCCTATGAATTGTGTGGATGTTTGCCTTTCCTTCTCTAGCAACAGCAACAGCAGTGACAATGACAGCACTGTCATTTGTTGAGGTTTAACTGATGTCCGTGCATTACACACTTTAGAAACATTTTTTTTTGAAACCTCATGATAATCCGGTGAGTTAGATGTTTTAAAATTTATTTTCTTTGAAAAGTAATAATGCATGCACACTGTAGAATATTTAAAGAAAACAGAATTGTTTATAATAAAACTGAAAGTGCCCGCTCTCATTCTCTAACAGTTACTGTTGATAAGGATGGAATGTGTTTCCTTCTAGATCCTTTGTGTGACTGTGTGCATGTATGTGTTGATATGTGATTTTCTTTTTCAATTAATACATCTTAGGACTAGCATGAGGAAAGAATAATTGTCCCCATGTTATAGGCAATGAAATGGAGACTTGGAGAGATTAAAAATCTTTATCTTATTAGGTAGCAGTTTCCATTATGATAGGTTCCTTGAAGGCAGTATAATCTTTCTGTTGTATGTTCAGTTCTGGTGCCTTCTTTTGTGGCTTTGATGGCTGCCTTATTCCAGAAGTTCAGTGCTTCCCTTGTCCTGCCATTCTTGAAGCTGGATCCTTGCTTCTGTCCATGCACCTGAGTCCCAGTTGTTCCCCAATACCAGTAATTTGGGCCATGCTTTCATTTTGCTTTGCCACCTTTAGGTAGTGCATCCCCACCTGAAGGAACTCAAGCACCTTCCATCTGCTGACAGACTTCCTGATGATGCCTGCCTGCTTCTGAAATTTTACCTGTTCCTGAATTTGCTGATCTAGAATTTTAATTGTTCCTGAATTTGCTTTTTAGACTTGACATTTGACTTATTGGAGCCACCATTTTATTGTCTTTCTTATCATCTACTGCATTGTGTTGGTTGCTCTGGGCTTTCTCCCAGCGTCTGCAGTAGAATCTCCTTTCCTCACTCCTCTCCCTGCTCCTATATCTGCCCTGGATAGGGAACAGGTGGAATCCTGTTCTAGGTCTCCTGCAGCATGCTTGATCATATAAAAATCCTTCTTGTCTTGCCTTGAAGGGAAATGCAACTTATTATTTTAGGAAAACATTACATCTATCCTCAACATAAAATGAGATTGCAGTACATTCCATTGAGAGAAAAACAAACAGTACAGAAAAGGCTATGGAGTAATGTAGAGCAGATAAGTGAACCAATGGTTAATATTTTTACTTCCCATTTCTTTTATATTTGTGGAGTGATTATGGTATTTAGCATAACCAGAAACATTTCCTCTACCCCTCTTGAGCTTGATAATTTCTTTTATAAGGAATAATACTTCTTTTTTATTTTGGTACATTTAAAGTTTTATTTTATTTATGTATTTATTTATTTAATTTCTTTCTTTTTTTAAATTGAAACATAGTTGATTGTACACATCTGTGGGGTACAGCATTGAACATCCATACCTATGTGCAATACATGATGCTGAAATCAGGATAATTATCATTTTTTTGCGGCCCTTTTCTAATTTCTTATTAAACCCCACTCCCCCTCTCCCTTTCCCACCTTTGGCGGCCTCAGGTCTATTCTCTCTTTTCAAAAGTTCAACAAATTATTGTGATTGTTGTATCTTTCCTTTTTAAAAAAATTTATGTGTTTGTTCTTTTAGCTTCCACATATGAGTGAGGAAATGCAGTATTTCTCTTTCCATGCCTGGCTTATTTCACTTAACATAATTTTCTCTAAGTTCATCCATATTGCTGCAAATGGCAGAATTTCATTCTTTTTTATGGCAGAGTAGTATTCCATTGTGTATATCTACTACATTTTCCTTATCCAGTCATCTGTCGATGGACATTTAGTTTGGTTCCAACTCTTGGCTGTTGTAAATAGAGCTGCGATAAACCTGGGAATACAGGTGTTTTAGTCCATTTTGTGTTGCTATAACAGAAATACCTGAGACTGGGTAATTTATAAAGGAAAGTGGTTTATTTGGCTTATGATTCTGGGACAGCTGCATCTGGCATGGGCCTCAGGCTGATTCTACTCATGGCAGAAAGTGGCAGGCAGCCGGCGGGTACAAGCAGATCATGTGGTGAGAGGAAGCAAGAGGGAGAAAGAGGAGGTGCCAGGGTCCTTTAAACAATCAGCTGTCACGGGAACTAATAGAGTGAGAACTCACTCATTAATTCCTCCTCCCCCTAGGGAGAGCATTAATCCATTCATTAGGGATCAACCCCCATAACTCAATCAGTTTCCAACACTGCCACATTGGAGATCAAATTTCCACATGAGTTTTGGAGGGGACAACACATCCAAACTGCATCAACAGGTATCCCTTACACATGATAATTTCCATTCTTTTGGGTATATACCCAGCAGCAGAATTGCTAGATCATATGGAAATTCTATGTGTAGTTGTTTAATAAACCTCCATACCATTTTCCATAATGGCTGCACCAATATATAGGCCCACCAACAGTGTAGGAGGGTTCCCATTTCTCTGCCTCCTCGCCAGCATTTGCTATTGTCTGTCTTTTTGGTAATAATCGGTCTAACTGGGGTGAGATGATATCTCAATGTGGTTTTGATTTGCATTTCCCGGATGCTTAGTGTATTAGTCCATTTCTGTTGTTTATAACAAAATACCTGGAACTGAAGAATCTTTTTCTTTTTAAAATTAATTAATTAATTCTTATTCTTATTATTTACCTTCTAAGATGTTGTCATTGAGCAGTTAGGGGGGAGGTGGAGAGGGGACAGGGGAGGGGGACAGGGTAGGAGGAGGAGGAAAGGAGGGTGTGGTCAAGGCCTGTGGTACTACCCTTTTTCCAGCAGGGGAGCCCAGGGGGCTTTTAACCACAGCTCAGTCATCACTGGGCAGGATGCAGATGTCAGATGGGTGTGGCTGAAGCCCTTGGCCTCCCCGTCACCCCCTACCCTGGCTTGGGAGCCCAGGAGGCTTCCAGTCCTTCTAGGTTTTATAGGTGTTCTTTGGTGGTGTTAGACCTTTACTGGTTAATATCAAACTTTGTCTCTGATCTGTGGGTTTTTTGTTTTTCCTTTCAGTTCTGTGTTGGATTGTTCACTATTCCCACCACTTAAACTCTGCACTGGAACTAATTTGTTGTCCTTTGCTTCTCCTAAAATGGTGGAACTTCCTAAGGGAACCAGCACTTGAGCTCTGTGGTTGAGCTAAATTGTTGTTTTGCTGCTGATTCCCTGCAGAAGGCTTTTTGTGCAGCTCCGGTTTTAATTGTTGACCTTGTAAGCACTTCCAGGTTGTGAGATCTGGTACATGTGGGCTGTATGGAAACTCCAGTCTGGCCCTGAGTCTTTTCAGCAAACTACACCCCCTGTAGTTCTATATTCCTGACCAGTCTCCATTGAGTGGTCCCAAGCTGAGTAGAGGTCAGATCAGTTGTCCATGCTGTGCCCCAGTGTTTCCTTTGTGGGCCAGTCTCCCCCACTACCCATACTCCACATACTTGCCATGGGACGGGCCATGCTCTGGTCCCTTGCGATGACTCACCGGCCTTTGAATAGCTCCTTTTTTTCAGTTGTCGGTGGCCCCTCACCCCTAGGTGTGTCTATGGGAACCCTGTTACTGGTCTTGCTGGCCTGAGGGTCACCAAGACTGTCTTCTCCCTTGTAGCCTCCAAGAAACTTCATACGAACAGCACAGCAGTGACTTTTGCCAGCTCTTGCTCCGTGTGCTCACCAGCATCAGCCTTAAAATGGCTGGGGCTCGAAATGGTCGGAGAGGTCCTTTCTTTCTCTCATTGTGGCTTCTCCTGCCTTCATGAACTCCGTAGGTCTCTCCTTCTCTTCCCCTGAGCTCTAGTGGCCACAGCTTCACAGTTGTTACTTTTTAATAGTTGTAAATTGGTTGATTGTGGGAAAGGGTGATGCTGGGGACTGTCTGTTCTGCCATTTTGATCAGAAATCTGACTGAGTAATCTATAAAGAAACAATATTTATTGCTTACAGTTTCAGAGGCTGGGAAGTCCAAAGTGTAGGGAACACATCTGGTGATTGTCTTCTTTCATAGTGATGCAGGGTATCAAATTGCAGAAAGGCAGGAGCAGAGAGAGATACTCTCACATGCTCTCCTTTTAAAGCCCTCAGATCCATGTCCACCAACTAGGGCATGATCCTTACAATCTAATCACCTCTTCAAGGCCTCACCTTTTAATTATCATAATAGGATTTCCCACCCTCAGCAGTTCCAGTGGGGATTAAGCTTCAATGACTTTTGAGGGCTATTCAATCCTGTGTGCTTAGTAATCTTGAACATTTTTTCTTGTGTCTGTTGGCCATTTGTATATCTTCATTTGAGAAATCCCTGGAATAATACTTCTTTTTCTTTTAATAAGTAAGCTTCTTATCTAGAGTGAGGGATTATTTTTTCATAGACTTTTGAAACACTCATGAGGCTTTTCTACTTTAGTAAATAGTTATTCTTTCTCCATTTCTCAGCAACCCTTATTAGTCCTACTTTCCTGAATTTCTTCTTAGTGATAACATACTTCCTTAGACACCCAGAGTGGGAACATGGAATCATCATTGGTCTTTACCTCTCCTTTATCCTGTATTGCAGCTGCCTAAATCTTGGTCAGGTACTTATAAGTACAGCCTTGATCTTTCAGACTCTGGTTTGACCCTTCCTTCACCATCCCTCTACCCCCATGCTATGATACACCTTTCCTGTAAGCATTATTTTTATTATATAGTTCCCATACTCAAAGCCTAAAATGCTTCCTTATTGTCTGCCAGAGGTAAGCTCAAATGGGTAAGAATTGCTTACCCTTTTCTTCCATATGGCCAGCCTGTGTTGCCATGAGTGTATCAGACTTGATCAGACAAATTCAAATTTCTGAGCTTCATTTGCAGTTCAAATAATTATTACTAGAAATAAAACAGAGCCCCTGATTTCAGCTTCAATCTAGTTCCCTCAGAGGATTGCCCTTGAAGACCCTCCCACCATAATGTAACTCTATTCTACTATCTAATCTTTGTCCCCTCTATTCCCCAATAAGGTTTTCACTGTGCCATGAACAAGCACTGCGACTTTCTGCTGCTATGCCTTTGATCATGCCCTACACATCCTGTAACACTCTTTCTTTTTCCTCCTAATGGATGGGAATGTGATTGACTGTAACATTGTCATCCTCAGCTTCTACCAGTATATCTTGCACCTTTGTGGGGATTGCAAAAGGGTGCCCCCATTCGATTAATCAACTATATAAAGGCACATTATTGTGATTTCCTCACACTATTGCATCTGCCTGCTGGGAGACTTGGCTTGATAAGCTTGTAAGGGTTAGATTTTAGCTCTCTCTCCCTCTCTCCCTTTCTCCTTCAGCCAGTTATCTTTGTGTGGCAAATACACTGCACAATGTTATATAGCAGACCTATCCAACCCCTCATACCAGAGTCAATTTTGTCGACCTGCCTGGTAAGGACAATTTATTATTTCTCCTTGAATCTTCCCTCAATGTATTGAAATCTAATACAAGTTTCGTGGAGCAGCTGGTAACTTACTTTCTGCATGAGGACACCAGCCCCCAAAATGCACTCTTCACTGAATAGGATGTACATGATCACTGTGATAAAATTTGACTCTTGGTCATGTTCCATCTTAGTTTCTGAGTGTTTCTTGGATTGGATTGATCTTTCCTGATTAGGAGATTTCTTTAAGATTGAGAATATGACTTAGTCCTTTTCTTCAGTCAATAACTTACTCAACATAAAACTAAGCACATACATTATTTTGTCAAATTCAAGTTGCCATTAATTTTAAGATATATCATTGCTTTATGTACTATTAAAAAAGAGAAAAAACACTGAAAATTGAACTATGATATAAAATTTTTATTTTAAATTTATTGAGATTTTGATTATATGACGATCTTCTACACATATAAAATGGAAAATATAAGCTAAATATACTGGCTAAGATATTATCAAAACTTTTTCACAGATTCTGGCTATTTTGAGTAATTTTTCAACTTAGTGTTTAATGCCTATGCTTTCCAATAATTTTGTTCTCTTTGTTATCAACAGCAACAGTAATGCAGCAGTTATTTCAAGAATGCTTCATTATTGTTTTGAGAATTTTCCTTCAAGCCACATGTAGCCATCCTGCAAGTTTTGATATTGTATATTTCTTAATCTTACCAAAGTAAGTGAGTTAAACTTAATAGCTAAGACTTATATTAATTCCTTGAAAGTTCTTAAAGAGCTTTTGCAACCAAATGTCAAGGGGTTGTAGTTGTCCAGTTATGTATGCTCCCCAAATACCAACCAACATTGTGCATGAATGAATAACTACACTTACGTCATTATTGACACTCAGCTAACAGCAACGATAAAATACCATTGCTTCTTAAACTCATCCCTATTTTAGAAATGTTAACAGGTGGAAGAACGTGTCTTAGTGCTGATATTTATTCCTATATTTATAGGAATATTTGTCCAGTTAATGTATTTCAATGGATTCAAAATGAATATCAAAAATTTTAACATGGGAAAAGTCATGTGTATGAGGCAGTACTGTAATGTAGAAAAAATCATTGGACGTGTATTACAAGGTTTGTGGTCCAGGTTTTGCCATTAAATCATTTTTGGCATTTTTATTTCACCTATCTGGATTTGAGTTCCATTGTTTGAAGAAAGAGAGCATTGACCTAAATGATTTCTAAAGGCTCTCCAACACTAATAGTCAAGGCACCCCAGTGCAATGAGATTGAAATTTGAAATCATTAGCCCAGATTCTTGTCCTGGAGAAAAATCCCTTGGACAACAACTCTGGCCTAGAGATTTGAATTTGTCTGATGAAATCTGGCACAAGCCATATGTGGTAGAGGCTAGGCTCAAGGAAGATGACAGTACGCAATCCTTATTCATCTGAAGAGAAATTTTCCGTATGCAAACTTTTCTGAGGGTGGGGACAGAAAGTAATCAAGAAGATTTACCTGAGCATTCACTTGTATGAAAAGAGCTAGACCCTTGGAGATCTCAGTTTCTTTCCCTGAATATTGACAGAGAACCAGAGACATTCTGCTAGAAGGAAATTAGATTGCTAAATGTTTAATCCTCCCCAAATGGAAATCTGGTAAAGAATTTGTGCATAGAGCCTGAAATATACATAGCAGAGCCAGGTGACTCAGTCAATTTAGAAAAGATCACATTTTAATTAAATGCAATGGCAGAGAGAAAGGAGGAGAAATGTTATCCTGCTTTTCAGAGATACATAGAACTATTGTAAATATGATAGGTAGGTAATGTTATTTGCTTTTTTATTCTGCAGTCAAACTGTGCAATATACAAGTAAAGGTATTTAATTTTTATTATCGTGACCCATCAGCCCTTTTCCTTTGTGGTGAGTCTTCATCAAAAAGCAAGCACCATTTTTTAAATACCTTACACACAAAAAAAGAAGGCTTAAAAAATGAAGTGCAGCTTCAAAGAGTATTTAATATTTTGGGGTTTTTTTCTTTCACATTAAATAAACACACAAACAATTGCAATGGTTAGGTAGAACTGTGCCTTGGGTAAGAAAATCTTTGTGTGGTCTAGGGTCATGTATTTGGACAATTGTGTTTGAATCCACAGATTAGGATTTGTAATTGCACGTTTTATATTTCATCTAAGGGGGGAGAAATAGATGGTCTGAAGGGATATAATCTTTCCAAAATTTCAAATCTTAAAAATAGACATTTTATTGATCTCCCTGAATTCTTGCTGGCTTAAATTCCAGTCTTCTAAATGAGAATCTTTAATTGCTTTTCTTTATTATATGCAGAGTCAGAAATCTTAACATCTAGTACATTCAACCATTTAATAGGAAAGAAGCGGTTGAAGGAACGTGGGCTTTAAAATTGGACAAAACTAGGTTCAGTTTCTGGATCAGCCACATACAGATAGCGTGACCTCTATTAGGTTCTTAACCCCTTCGAATCTTGGTTTACTTGTCTTTATAATGAGTAGCACCTAGGCCAAAGACTTGTTGTGTACTTAAATGTGATAATAGATAAGAAGCCCTAAGCACAGCTTGGTACATAGAAAACACTTAAAGTGGTAGCTACTATAAGAAGTAAACTCACTACGAATATAAGGACCTAGTATCTGAATAGTGAGGAGGGGAAAAGGAAAGTGGATAAATAAGTTTTGATTTCCAGGGCTACAATAAGCAGTAGTTATATTTTATATGTTTCTAATCCTAAAAAATTGTTAAGAACCATGTATAATTTTTCTCTCAACATCATGGGCATAGTTCAATACAATTGGTCATATGTGAGAGGGCACACATTATGTCAAAATACTCATTTGAACAATTTTTAGAACACGTATAATTTGGTATCATGTGAACAAGCATAAAAGCATGCACAAGGCAAACTTGTCTGCGGAACACACTGGACTTGTGGAGGTAGATACGTCTTTTCTCAAACGATAGCCATTTGCTCCTATTCAGTTAAGCTAACTCTATTCAGAGAGCTTTATTTTCCATGTTAGGATTATAAATATAGGAAGAGAAAGTTATCTTTTGAAATCAGAGTCTCAGACTTTGGACAGTATCTGAAATTAATAGTGATAGAGTAAATTTTTTTGTGCCATCGAGCCTACAAACACCATCACTAATGAATCTGATATTCAACCTAGGCCTTAAAGGAGCTAAAATCTAGTGGTTGGAAAGTATTACAGAACCAATCTTGCTATGTTCCTCTCCCTTAGCCTTGTGGCAGGTTCTCTGGTATTAAAAGAAAACTGCACATTTAAGACAAATCCTTTCTCCATTTGATTCATTGGTGGTTCTCACTTAAGTTTTAAATGTTTCTACTTAAAGTCTACTGAAGAATTGAGATGCCATTTATAATATATTTACTAGAACAGTTCTGAAAAACAAGTCATTAGTCAGCTACTTTGATATGGTTCCCTTAATCAAAGATTTATTGGGACAGTTTAGAAATAGTCAGATAAATGTTCTCCCTACCTGGGAGATGGGAGGCGTACGCAATGCTCTGTGGAAGATTTATGCTAAATTGCTTTATGCCATCTTGCATTTGATTAACTTTTATCAACCAGAACAAAAAAATCCTTTCCCACTGCATCATTTATATGAACTTTATAAATGAACCATCTTTCTATTGCCAGCATAATTCACCATGATATAGCCATTTAAAAAGCCTCTAAAGGGATAAGCAATTAATACAAGAGATTTTTTTCGTGTGGTATTTTTGCAACAATGCAAAATATGTGGAAAAAACTGGCTGTACTGCTCTGCAATCCGAAACTGTAGAGGATTGATAAAAAATTTTAGGCTTTCCTGAGAACAGGTAGGAAAAGTTGATGATTCCATCCTGTCATCTTCTTGATGCCACAAATAGTTTTTGGTCATAGTAAACCAAGTCAAAGTTTGGGTAAAACATTCACCTTATGATATGTGAAGTGTGTCCCATAGTATCCAAATGACGACATGTACTCCATCATTTATGTTTACAGTATTGTATTTCCTCAACCTTAGATTTCAAACAAACATGGCAGTGACATTTCTAGTTCTGAATGGCAAAACAGGTAAACTGTGCTGAGTGTTCAATCCTGACACTCAGAATCGATTTTTAATTCCATCAAGAAAAATACTTTTAATAAATTAAAAGGTCCTTTCTGGTGAATGTGAAAAATGTTAGCTCTTTATATATTAAATCTCACTGTCATTTTACTTCATTAGTTAGATCTTCTTAATAAAACATTACTAACATAAACATTTCTTTCATGGTAAAAAAAAAAATTAAAAAGAAAAAATAAGGTAAAGGGCTTATGAAAACAAAATAGAAATGGTTTCCAAAACTGTTTTCTAACTGTCCTGACATGATTGATTGGTATTTGAAATCTCCTTCACATTTCTGTTGCCACAAATTTTTTTCATATGTTTATGTAAAAGAAAATTTGGTGTAATATTTCTTCTCCTTTCTCCTCCAGATTCATTGTCTGATTTTCTCTTCCTTACTCTGCCCCAAGAGACTGGCCTCTACGGACTACTTTGACTTCTCACTTCTCTAAACTTCTTCAATTCTGCCTGCCTTCTGTTGGGACCCTACCAGATATACTTGGCATTTTACCCACGTAGATGTGCAACACACTAGTATGAGGGGACCTCAAAAAGCTTATGGAAAACGGAATTAAAAGATAAAAATGAGAATATAAAATTTATCTCTCAACATAAGCTCTATTAAGTTCAAGACATTTTTGTAAGTGATGATACCAGCTATTTAGTCTATCCCTAAAGAACTGAGGGTCCTGGGAATTTAACCGTGTCAATGCAGTCTTTCTTTACATTATTAACTAAAGAAAAATGGGCACCCTTTAAAAATTTGTTAAGATTAGGAAACAAAAAGAAGTCAGGAGAAGGCAAATCAGGACTATAAGGTGGATGCTTAATGATTTTCCATCAAAACTCTCACAAAATTGCCTTTGTTTATTGAGAGGAATGAGCAGGAGCATTGTCATGGTGGAGAAAGGCTCTCCAGTGGAGCTTTCCTGAGTGTTTTTCTGCTAAAGTTTGGTTAACTTTCTCCAAAGACTCTCACAATAAGCAGATGTTATTGTTCTTTGACCCTCCAGAAAGTTAACAAGCGAAATGCCTTGAGCATTCCAAAAAACTGTTGTCATGACCTTTGCTCTTGACTGGTGTGTTTTGCTTTGTCTAGACCACTTCCCCCTCGTGATAGCCATTACTTAGCTTGTACTTTGTATTCAGGATTGTACTGGTAAAGCCATGTTTCATAGC
Organism: Cynocephalus volans; assembly: GCF_027409185.1. NCBI lineage: Eukaryota > Metazoa > Chordata > Mammalia > Dermoptera > Cynocephalidae > Cynocephalus > Cynocephalus volans. The sequence goes on along the minus strand of NC_084468.1, from coordinate 87,759,937 downwards.
CCATTACAACTCTTCAAAAAAATGCTTCAGGATCTTGATCCTACTTGTTAGAAATTTCCATGAAAAGTTCTGCTTTTGTCTGCAGCTGATCTGGACACAACAGCTTTGGCACAAATTGAGCAGAAAGCTTGCTGTACTGCAATTTTTCAGTCAGATTTGTGTAAGCTGAATCAATTGAGATGTCTGTGGTGTTTGCTATTGTTTCTGCTGTTAACGTTGGTCCTCTTCAGTTAGAGCACAAGCACTACTTTTTTTCTCACAAATTGATGTGGATGGTCTGCTGCTATGGGCTTCATCTTCAAAATTGTCTCATTCCTTCTGAAAACAAGTTATTCATTTGTATATGGCTGATTTCTTTGGGTCATTGTCCCCATAAACTTTTCATAAAGCATCAATGCTTTCATCATTCTTCCACCCAAGCTTCACTGTCAATTTGATGTTTGTTCTTGCTTCAATTTTAGCAGAATTCACATTGCTCTGATAGGGGTTCTTCTCAAACTGATGTTCTTAATCGCTTAGTGCCTCAAACTATATGCTGTTCAGACATGTTATAACAGGTTAGTATGACTTTATTTTGATGCAAAAAATTCTTGCAATCCATGCAGTTTTTTCATAATATGCATTTTCCATGTGGAATTAAATTCCATTTTTACATAACTGAAAATATATGCAGAGGAAAGATGGAAAAGATGGAATTACAAGCATCAGATTTATCCTCACACCTGATAAAACTGAAAAACTGGACAAACTATATGAAGAAATAGTTTTTAAGGCTTTGGACATGAGCAGCAAAAGGAGAGTGATGCCCAAGTGACAAGAAACAAAAGGAGTGAACACTATGGTTTCACCATCTAACTAATGGGAGTGAGTTTCTGGGTCACAGCACAGTGAGGGGACTTCAGGAAGAGCCTGTAGTCTCCCTAGGTTGAGAAGACAGAACTGAAAACCAAGGAAGCCCCAAACAGCTGGAATTTGCAAATCAGTATACCAGAAAGAAAGAGTTATACAGAAAAATAATAACTGTGGAAATCTGGAGGTTTATTTTAGTAGTGAGGCAAAATTAACCAAAATTTTATAAAATTCACAATATCTCATGGAAATCCTTGAGCTTTGTTCTTACAAATATATCAGCCAGTTTTATCCTTAAGAGACTTGCTTTAAAGCTTTGCCTAACACAGCTTAAAAGCTTAAAAGTAAGACTTGAAAAAATTAAACTATTTCCAAGTAACTCAATTGTATCCCAGGACAAAGTTCAGGGATATTTATGGGAATACAAATATATCAACCACCCAAAAAGGTAAAATTCACAGTGTCTAATAGCTAATAAAAAATTTCCAGATATGCAAAAAAGCAGAAAAATACTTATACAACCTATGATGAGGAGAAAAATCAATCATTGGTAACCAACCCAGAAAGGGCACAGATGACAGAACTAGTAGAAAAAAAAATTGTTATTATAACTGTATTATATGTTCAACAAGGTAGAGGAAAAATTGAATGTGTTAAATAAAGAATTGGAAGATATAAAAAAAATTCCCTAGTCAAACTTATAGAGTTAAAAACTGCAGAAAGATGAAATTATGTCTGAGATGAAAACTACAGTACATTTTTATAATTCACCATAGTTATGATCACTGGATTAGTGAAGTTTATACAATTTCTCCTAGTGGCAATAGAGGGTGTCTCAGTCCATTTGTGCTGCTATAACAAAATACCTGAGACTGGGTAATTTTTAAAGAATGGAAATGTGTTTTTGACATGGTTCTGGAAACACCCTATTTAACCTACATTGTTGATTCATTAACATTGAACTTATGGCCAACAGCACTATAACTCATGGCCATAAGGCACATCACAGCCTTCATGTACTTAGGAACACTGAACAGAAGTTCAGAACCATGCGTGGGGACCATTTGGAACACTGAAATTACCAACAAAAAGTGCAAAATTATAAAAAGTGTGGCACTAAATAGACTGCTCTAAGGACATTTGTTTACAGTATGACAGCTGGAACTAGAAGGCAGAGTGTTGTCTCGTTTGACCTCGGCTGGGAATGGGTGCATCAGGTAACTCAAATGTTTTTATTGCTCTGCTTACGACTGCAAATGACTATGAAAACACATTAAGTATTGATTTTGAGGTTACAGATACATTTCAGCAACAGGCAAATTTGCATATATAGAATCTTCAAATAATGAGAATTGACTGTACCTTGATGAGATTAATGAAAGATGAGGCATTACTGAGGAAAAGATTAGTGAACTTAAAGAAATAGAAATACCACTATCCCAAATGAAGCACTAGAAAATAAAATTGACAACTTCAAGTAGAATAATATGCATTTAATTGGAATCCCCATGGGTAGGGAGCAGAAAAGTTATTTGAGAAAATCACGACTTAAAAATGTCCACATTAAATGAAACTATAAACACACAGGTAAATGAAGCTCAAAAACCAAACCAAAACAAAAAACCTTAAATAAGAGATATGGATAAAAGCACATCATAATAGAATTGCTCAAAACCAGTGATAAAGACAAAATCATTAAAGCAGCCAGAGGTTAGGGAAGGGCAAGGGGTTCAATAAATATATACAGAGAAACAAAAATAAGGATGACAGCAGATTTCTTATCAGAAATGATTCAGAGCAAAAGATAGTGGAGAAAGATCTTTAAAGTAATGAAAGATAAGAACTATTAACCTAGAATTCTGTACCCAGGGAAAATCTCTTTCAAAAAGGAAGGTAAAATAAAGACATTTAACACATGGAAGTGCTAAAAGAATTCACCAGTAGCAGGCATTCACTATAAGAAATGTTAAAAGAAGTCCTTTAGGCAGAAGGAAAATACCAGATCGGAATCTAGATTTACATAAAGATGAATAGAAGTTCAAATGTTAAGTACCTGGATAAATAAATTTTTAAAAATCATTTAGATATGTTTAAACATGATTGACCATATAAATTAAAACTAGCAACAATTGTGAGATTTATAGTATGTTGACAACACATGTGACAACAATAGTAAAAAGGTCAGGAGAGAGAAATATTTTAAGGTTCTTTTAGAATTTATAAAATAGCACAATATTAATTGAGCATTGGCTATGATAAGCTAAAGATGTATACTCTAACCCTAATGCAACCACTAAAATAATACAAAAAAGAGTTATTGTTGATTAGCCAAGAAAAAGATAAAATAATAATAAATAATTAATCTGAATGAAGGCAGAAAAAAGGAAACAAAAGAACAGATGTGCTAAATGGAAACTCATAATAAGATGATAGATTTAAATCTAATTATCTTAAAGGTTACATTAAATATAAATTGTCTAAACCCTGGATGGATAAACTTCTTCTGTAAAAGACTGGAGAGTAAATATTTTAGGCTTTGCGGGACACATATGATTTCTGTTGTATATTTTTTGTTCTATTTTACAAACCCTTAAAATGTAAAAATCCTTGTTTAATGCACTGGTCATACAAAAGTATGCCATGGGCCAGATATTGCTAGTGGGCTAGAGTTTATTGATTCCTAGTGTAAACATACCAACCAAAATGCAGAAATTATCAGATTGAATAAAAAAGCAAGAGCCAGTTATATGCTGCCTACAAGAAACTCACTTGAAATAGAAAAACAAAAATAGGTTAAAGGTAGAAGGATGGGAAAAGATCACAGAGTTAACACTAATAAAAAGAAAGCTTGAGTGGCTATATTAATATAAGACAAAGTAGCTCTCAGAGAAAATGACATTATTAGTGATAAAGAAGCTCATTTCATAAAAATGATAAAGGGGCTGATTCATCAAGAGGTCATAACAATCTTAAGCATTTATGCACTGAGTAAAAGAATTTTGAAATCCATTAAGCAAAAACTGGTAGACCTGCAAATGGAAATAATAGACTTATCTAAAACTACAATCAGAGATTTCTAAATCAGCTTCTCAATGACTGGTAGAATATTAATCCCTTGTCAGATGCATAGTTAGCAAAAATTTTCTCCCACTTGGAGAAAGTAGGTTGTCACTTCACTCTGTTGTTTCTTTCCTTTGCTGTGCAGAAACTTTTTAGTTTAATATAATCCCATGTGTTTATCTTTTCTTTTGTTGCTCGTGCTTTTGGGTTTATGTTCATAAAGTCTGTGCTGGGACCAGACCTAGTTCCTGAAGTGTTTCACCTATATTTTCCCTTAGTAATTTTACAGTTTCAAATCTCATATTTAAGTCTTTAATCCATTTTGAGTTGATTTTAGTATAAGGTCAGAGGTGCATATCTAGTTTCATTCTTCTGCATATGGATATCCAATTTTCCCAGCACCACTTTTTGAAGAGGCAGTCTTTTCTACAATGTATGTTTTTGTTCCTTTTGTCAAATATCAGATGGCTGTAAGCCTGAGGGGTGATTTCTGGGTTCTCTATTCTGCTCCACTGGTTTGAGTGTTGCATTGGACAAGGGATTAATATCCATAATATACAAGGAACTCAAGCAATTACACAGGAAAAAAGCAAATAACCCAATTAAAAAATGGGCAAAGGAACTGGATAGACATTTTTCAAAGGAAGACATACAAATGGCCAACAAGTACATGAAAAAATGCTCAACATCACTAGTCATCAGGGAAATGCAAATTAAAACCACATTGAGAAACCACCTCACCCCAGTTGGACTGGCTATAATCAAAAAGACAGAGAACAACAAATGCTGGTGAGGATGTGGAGAGAAGGGAATGCTCCTACACTGTTGGTGGGATAAATTAATACAACCACTATGGAAAACAGTAGGGAGGTTTCTCAAACAACCACAGATAAATCTTCCATACGATCCAGCAATCCCACTTCTGGGTATATACCCAGAAGAATGGAAATCATCATGTCAAAGGGATACCTATACTCCTGTGTTCATTGAAGCTCTGTTCACAATAGCTAAGATATGCAACCAATCTAAATGTTCATCGATGGATGATTGGATTCCATACACCATGGAATACTACTCTGCTATGAAAAGAATGAAATTCTCCATTTGCAATAGCATGGATGAGCTTGGAAAAACTTATGTTGAGTGAAATGAACAAAGCACAGAGGGATAAATAATACACGTACTCACTCATAAGTGGGAGCTAAGAGAGAAAGAAGAAAGACCACAATGGTGCATTGGACTTGCAGAGGGAGAGAGCATACCTTAGGGTACAAAGTGGAGTGGGGAAAGGGGGATGAGGAGGGAGGTCAGGGATAATTGGGGGGATAATTGGGTGGGGGACATGGGGTATAATAACACTTTGTGATAATGGGTATGCTGCCAGTATGGATCTGGCCCTCACATCTTAGGCACTAGTGGTGACAATTTGCTTTGTACTCCATAAATATTCATAACCAATAAAAAAAAATAAATAAATAAAAAGTAAAAAAGAAAATTAAAAAAATATGATTGGTAGAATAAATAGACAGAAAATCAGTAAGGATAAAGGAGACTCAAATAACACTATTAACTGACTTGAACTAATTGACATTTATAGAACACTCCACTCAACAATGATAAGAATATACTGATTTTCAAGTGAACATGAACTATTTACCATGACAGATTATATCTGAGGCATAAAATAAGTCTCAATAAAGATTAAAGGATTCAAGTCATATAAAGTATGTTCATTTGACCATAATGGAATTAATATGGAATCATTAATAGAAAGACATCTGAAAAGAAACTAAAGAAAACAATTCCAAACAAACTGTAGATCAAAGGAGAAATCAAAATGGAAATTAAATGAATTAAGTAAAAATTAAAAACAGAGCTTATCAATATATTTGCAATGCAGTATTAGTTAGCGGGAAATTCATAAAACAAAATGTCTATATTCCAAAAGATAAAATGTATTAAATAAATACTTTCCACCTTAAGAAAGTAGTAAGAGAAGATCAAACAGAACCCAAAGTAGGCAGAAGAAAGAAAATAATAAAAATTGTAATAGAAACCAATAAAATAGAAAATAGAAAAAAAAAAAAAAGAGAGAGAGAGAAAGTCAACAAAACCAAAACCTGGCTCTTTAAGATCAATAAAATCAATAAACCTTTAGCCAGACTAATTAGGAAAAAAAGAAAATATATAAATCACCAATATTTTGAATGAGAGAGGTGCCATCACTACAGATTTTACAGATACTTGATGGATAATAGGGAATCAAATGAACAACCTTATGCCGATATTCTACAATTTAGGTTAAATGAATAAATTACTTGTAAGACAAACTACCAAGGCTTATTAAAGAATAAATACATATCCATATGCCTCCCTCACAACAAAACCTCTTCAATTTATAACTCAAATAATAAATAAAAATTAACTCAACATGAGTCATAAATGGTAATGTAAATCCTAAAACTAAACAAGTACCTGGTGGAAAACATAGTAGAAAAATCTTTGTGACCTTGGGTTTGGCAAAGATTTTTTAGATGTAATGCCAAAATAAAAAGTAAATAATTTGTACTTCATCAAAGTTAAGAACTGTTGCACTTTGAAAGACACTATTAAGAGAATGAAAAGACAAGTCACAGACTGTGAGAAAAGATTTTCAAATTACACATGCAGTAAAGGACTTGAATCTAGAATATATTAGGAAAACCTAAAACTTACAATAAGAAATGAAACAATTCAAATAAAGAACTAGTGAAAGATTTGAATAGACACTTCACCCAAGAAGATGTCTGGATGACAAATATACCATGAACAGATGCTCAACATCAACAGTTAGAAGAGAAATGCAAATTAAAGTGATGATGTCTAAAATTAAAAATGTCTACAATGAAAAAGTCTGACTATACCAGTTTCTGCTGAGCAGGAGATGGAACAACTGGAGCACTCATACACTGGTGCTGGGAATGTAAAATGGTACAACCACTTTAGAAAACAGATGGCAATTTCTTAAAAGATAAACCTAGCATCTGACCCAGTCATCTCAATCCTACTGTTTCACTCCGATCAAAATGAAAGCACATATCTACACAAACACTTGTACAGGAATGTTCGTAACAGCTTTATTGGCAATAGTCCATATCTGGAAGTGATCTGAATGAACATCAATGGGTCAATGGACAAATTGTGATATATCCTTACAGTGGAATACTATTCAGCAATAATAAAGAATGAACAAAAGCATGCACGAATCTCAAAACAATTACGCTAGGTAAAATAGGTCAGACCCCACAAAAGTGCAAATAATATTCTATTTACATAAAATTCTAAAATATTCTATAGTGACAGAAAGCAAATTAATGGTTGCTTAGTGATGGGGAAGGTGTGGGAGGGTCATGAGGAAACTTTTGGGGGTGATGGATATATTCAAAAACGTAATTGTGGTGAAGGCTTCATGAATGTATACATAGTTCAAAAATCATCAGATTGTACATTTATTGCATATCAACTATACCTCAGAAAAGCTGTATGCATGTGTAGATAGACATAAGAGAAAAACAGAGAGAAAGAGAGAAAAAGAGAGAGGGAGAGAGAGAGAGAATCTCTGGATGCTAGAATGCATTCTTATTGCAGGACTTAATTGTCTTTCCTGAAGTGCCCTGTTTCAAAGTGGGAAAAGGGAAATAATCCTGTTACTCTGTCATCATTATGAGGGTGACTAATAATGTCCTAAATTCAGTGAGTAAAAGGCCTCAGAATGATAGATAGTTTCTTTGTGCCACTTTCTGTAATCCTGATAATAATCTTATGATTTGGGCATCGTTATGTGTACTTTATACATTAATTGCCTGAGGCATTGAGCTATTAATTAAGTCACATAATGTCACTACTAATATGATAAGAAACTAGGTATCTCTTGCTCCACAGCACATGCTCATTCTACTGCACCAAGCCCACCTCAGGAATCAGGTGGTTTCAAAGTAAGATGTTTTGGTGTCCCCTTTCCCTCAGCATCTCCTGCAGCCCAACACGACTTGTGTTCTTCTTAAAGCCCATTTAATAAATATGAATGCAAAAATGCATTGCCAGGTTGCCGTCTTTGCCCAATTAAAAGAAGCGCTCTCCTGTTTTTTGCCAAGGAAACAGACTCAAATCATTGGCATATATATCTTTAACTTGTGGAAGAGTGTGATATCCTTTTCTTGTCGAGTGAGGTAGGATTTCCCCTCTGCCCACAGGAAATATGCAGCCAAATCTTCCAGATATTGACACCTGCTGGTCAAGAGCATGAACACCCAGGAAGACATGAAACAGAGGCTTGCAGGAAACAGAACCGTAAGAAGTGGTCACCAATCTTCATCTGTAAAAATGTTTAAGCCTTCACCTACAATATATATATGTTTATATATTTATACATTATGTACAAGTACTAGTATATACATTATAAAACATTTCAAAATGCACTTCAATTATAAAATAAAGATGAAATAAACATTAATTTAGAAATGATACATTTTATTAATGGTGCCAAGAACAATATTTTGATAGCTATGTGAATAAATATTCTGTTATCTAAAAAAATCCTGGTTTAACACATCGTGACACATAAAGCGATGATTTGGTTTATTTCATCTAAAGTTTATTTCAGTAATGATTCAACTGACTTTTATTGCTAAAAATGATACTGAAGAAAAACCATAAATGCCAATGCTGGCTGTGCTTACTAAATCAATTAATAGCTTCCATTCACTGGTTATGTAAGATTTTGTTTTTTCAAAGACTACTTCTAGTAAATATCCATCTCCTTGATTTAAGTCAGTTGTTCTTCTTGCAAGCTAATTGGAAAAGGTGTTGCATTCTTAATTTTTTTTCCCACAAGTGAGTTTAAAACCTTTCAAAATTACATTTGGAAGATTCTGCCAAGTTTTTAAAGAGTGTAGATGGGGTTTTTATGTGACACTCATTATTTTCAGGAAAAGAAATAATGAGGAAAATAATTTCAAATATTCATTTTCAAATCTTCTTTCCATAGCTGAGTTTTCTTTCATAAAACAGTTACTTTCTCATTCATTGTAAAAATGTCATGTTTACCTACAAAGGTCAGGTTAGACATATTTGTAAAATGTCTGCATTATATCAAGATCTCTGTATCACAGAAGGAAAGTAAACTTGGAAAACTTTTCTCTTTTTTAAAGAAAAAAAAATATGAAAGTTGACTTAAATTCTACAACTCTTATATGTGATTTGCCATGTGATAATGAGGAAACTTCTCTGCAAAAAAAAAAAAAAAAAAGACTTTCATTGTCATTCTGCATTTCATTACATTAATTGTAAAGATACCTTTTTATTTGAAAGTCTCATTAAAAAATAAGCCTAACTTGATGAGTGCCAAATTGTACCACCTTGTGCATTTTTGGCTTCAATTCATTGTTGCAATGGTTTGTTCACAAATGATGCAGTGACTGAATTGCATATGTTAGGATATTTCTGTGACCTCCAGAATTCTTTTTAGAATCCCAAAGTGGCTACTATATCAGGAGTTAATTCACACAGTATTTTTTTGTCCTATAAATTATGGTGATATAAAGATAAGTAATTTACTATTGAGAACATATCTTCAGCAGTACATTTATCCTCTAATGGCTCACACATTGTAGTTTTATGTGCATTTTATTATTGAAAGAGAATTTAACAAATACCTATATCACAAACAATATGGTAGAAACATATGGCTTTGACCCAACTGTACAACAAAACTTCTGCACTGTTTAATTGGCTCTAATACCTGTTTCTTTAAATATGTGACAATGTTTCTCTGTGTCTTCAAATGATATTTTCTGACAGAAGAATGAATGTTGTTTTGTCACTATATTTATTTATTTATATTGTTTTGGTCATTTTTGCCACAGCAGAAAGATGTTCCCCCAATGGTAGGAAGGTTTTTATGCTTTGATGATAAGCAAGAAATCCCTGAACATACAGTTTAAATTGTATTGTTATGGCTAATGGATATTTTGAAATTACTGAATTAAGATACTGCATGATTTTAAATATTGATAAAAATTGTTGAGATGTATTTCATGTCGGGGAAGTTTGCAATGTTAGCGTTTTCTTCAGTTAACTGTTTCTTTGCAAGAATCTTTTTAAAGCACTCATCTACTGTTCAAGGGTTATGATCTCACTTACATATGGAATCTAAGAAAAAAAATGGTTCTCACAGAAGTACAGAGTAGAATAAGGGTTACTAGAGGCCAGGAAGGGAAGTGGGGAAAGGATGATAGACAGGAAGAATAAGTTCTGGTGTTCTAGGATGACTAGCGCTAATAATATTATACTGTATATTTCTAAATAGCTAAAGAGGATCTTGATCATAATCACCACAAAATATAAAATAAATGTTCAGGGGATGGATCTGCTACTTATGCTAAGTGAATCGTTGTGCAATATATGCATTTATTGAAACAACACTCTGTACCCCACAAATACCTACAATTGAAAACAAAAACACAACTAGGCAAGATCTGTAAAAACACCTGTGTGAGCACTTGCTGCTGAACATGCCAAGGCACTGCTGTTAAACCTCCATCCTGGGCACTGCCACTCTTCCCTCTGTCCTCTTGACTGAGTGACAGTCATATGTCACTAATACTAAATACACTGCATATTATTTTTGAAATAAAACCATGTATAAATAAAAGTCCTAATGTTTTCTTTTTATACTTCAAGCTTTATTTTGTGTACCACACTGGTTGTGTATTCATCATTTTTGAGACTTACAGAGCAATCTTCAACTATGTGAATAAAACCAGAGTAAAAGTCATGATTTCTGGTCTTTGGAATGAGTGAATGTATCTCAGTTAAAGTTTGAAGAAAGATTGCACGCTGACAATTAAGAAAAATGTAGAGGTAATGAAGGGCAATATGTCCATCCATAGTAGACAATGGGATTCTAAAGATTTCTTGAAGCTACCTGATTTTCACTCATCTTCATTCATGTGCCTCTGTGATAATTGAATTGAAACTTATCATATTTATAGAATTTAGGGAAAGCTGGAAAAAATGCTGAGTTTGTATAGATTATCTGTAGTGAAAAAAAAATCACTTAATTGAAAGAATCTTTATTTGCACATCTATAACTAAAAAGTAGTAGTGCTATAAAATGTCAAACTACTCCCCCTAAGAGAATATTAAAATTGATTTGATAAAGGTCTCATAAAAGAAAAATGATAATGAGATAGATTGGGAGGAGGAATAATCTGTTCTACAGAAACACTGAGAACTTTGAAGTGGTTAGCTTTGCTAGTCAGGAATTTCATCAAATACAACGGTCAGTTTCTTCTTTTTGATTGGATTTTGTATATCAGAAGGTTGATAGAATTTTAAAATAATAGACATATACAAAATATTGCATGAAATGTGAGAACCTGCATACAAAGATACACCTCATTTTCCACAACTGATTGTCACAGAATCTCAGTCTAACTTGTTTATATACGAAGTGATTTCTCCATAAAATGGAGAGAGCCTTCAAGCAAAAGTTGAGGAATCCAGAATGGCATTCTTTTTTAGCTCCCATGTAATAAATCTCTGGGTCAGATCACCAAGGTAGCCCCAGTGCATATTCCTGCATTAAGAGGGAAGCTTGTGGGCTAGAACATTGTGAAGAACACTTAGAGATAAAGACTAAAAATTCATATTCTAATATCATTGCATTCCCAAGATTCTAATTAAGCATGCTTTCAAAAGATCCATGGTGAATGGTTGGATAAAATAATTGAAAGACACCCACAATTAGTTTGGAAGTCTTACCCTGAAAGCTCTAAGGTGTGAAAGCTGTTCTTTGCCACCCAAATCCCCATTCAAGACTGAAGGATTTTTCTCTAGTGGCTGGGAAGATTATTGTAACCTCTCAACTGTTAATCTTCTCTGGGAATTGCCTCATTAAAGAGAGCCACATTACCTAAGTTTAAACCCTCCTTCTAAGGTAGCACACATCTAATGCCTTGCCAGTGTGCCAGTTCAAAGCCTTGTCTGAGGTCTTGCTGTGACGTCTTCACTGCCCAACTCGCCCGCTTCCTTGCCTCCTACTGATCAATCCCATCGATCCTGAGAGCACTCCCTAATAACTTTCTTGCACACTCATTTCCATCTCGGTGTCTACTTTCCAGGGGACCCAATCTGGGGACGTGAGGCCCACTCTCTGTTGTTAAGCACAAACTGGTGCAGTGAAAAAAGTTCTGAACCTAATTTTTTTTTTTAAGTTCAAGATTTAAATCTCAGTTTTGGCATGAACTGGTGGCATGATCTTGGTCAACTTATTTCATATATCTGATTATTCATTTTTTCATCTGTAAAAATGTTAATGTCAAGTCACTATAAAAATATATATGATAGGAAATTCTGCCATTTGCGGCAACATGGATGAACTTAGAGAAAATTATAAGTAAAATAAGCCAGGCACAGAAAGAGAAATAACATGTCTCACTCATCAGTAGGAGCTAAAATAAAATAAAATAAACAAATAAAAAAATAAATAAAACAGAAGAATTTTACACTAAATTAAAGAAACCATCTCATACAGTCAATGTGAAATTTCCTAGAGAAATGCCTGGTGAAGAGTAATTGCTTACGAAAGGCTGGATGAAACTATACACAAGGCATAAATGTTCTTTGAAAATTGAGTCTCCATATGCATGCCCAAACATCAGGGAGGAAGGTTGTCCAGAAGTTTTGCACTGTCTTATGGAGACATTATGTCACATTTTATGTTAAAGGGTATTATAAGGCCTAGGGGAGAAAGGAAAGTCTGGACAGAGGCTCAGGAATGCTGGTGGATGGAAAAGCTACATATTTCCTCTATGGCTTTGGTAGTCAGGATGATTCCTTCATGTTGGCTTTTGGATCCGATAACATGTTTATTAAAGACCAAGAACTTATCTTCTCCCTATTTTTCTGCTTCCAATTAGCATTTAGTAAAGTGCCTTGAAAACAGTAGCTGCTCAATAAATGCTTCTTATATGATAAATTACATCTCTTCCTACAGAGGACAAAAGATCTTGTAGAGAGGTACAGAAACCGGCATAGCTAGTTTTCTTCTTAAACAGAATGTAGATGTGTTTTTTGTGGTGAGTTCCTCGTTCTTGGGGGAGGAAACACAGTAGGATGGTGAGAACTTCAGTTTTCAAGTTAGATAGATTTCCTTGTCTTTGACTTTTATAAACCATAAAACCATGAATAGGACATTTAATCCCTCTAAGCTTCACTTTCCTCTTCTGTATAAAACAAAAATAATGCCTCGCAGAATTGTAGTAAAATTAAATGTGAACCACCTTGCACAAAGTAGATAATCCTTGTGATTATATAATCGTCTTTAAGTTCCATGGAGCCAGACGATTTTGAGTCTATGACAGCATTTGTAGAAGAAGTTGGTCTTCTTCCAGAGAAGTATCTTTGGTTATATTGCCAACAACAAAATCATTTTTGCCAACCACAAAATCGATTTTACTCTAGCACTGATTTTTGCATTTATCCTTAACAATTCATCCTGACCTCCATTCCCAAATTATACTCTTTAATCCCCAGCCCCAAAGGCATTATAATTTCTGTAATTGCTCACCTCCTTGACTGGCTGAAGGGTCCCCTTTCTACTTCAATGCTCAGGTCCACTGACTGATGTTTCTAGGACTGGCTGTAAGCAAATTTGGTAAAACGAATTTCAGTATAGATAGTTACCATTTATTTGTAACTTATTATATGCTAACCATGTTGTTTTATTCAATATTTTCAACAATATTATGATATCGATTTTTTATCCTCTTTTACTGATAAAAGTGTGGTTTAGCCAGTATGAGTTACATGCCCAGAGTCATACAACCTGATCACATGAAAGCCAGGTATGAAACCTGGATCTTGCTGGTTTCAGAACCATGGTAGAGCCCACTGGGCCAGTCTTTTCTTCTCCATTCTGGCCTCCTTCCTTCTGATGGTGAAATGAGATGGTGAATATTCTTGTGTCTCTGTGTCCTCATTTTTAAGTGGATATAAAGGGTTGAGAGCTCTTTCTTTACAGGCTATAGTGAATGCTAATACAGGTAGAAATGCCTTATAGAAAATAAGATGTACTCCCTTAAACCTGAGACCTATTAATGCAAAGAAAGGAGAAAGATAGTTTTTGAATGTTCATTTTATGTATTGGGTTACACTGCATATGATTGATAACAGATTTGAGAAGTGTGTTGTTTAACTCTTCTATTCATAATTACCATCTTATTTTAAGCACTTTGATAGATAAAGGCAGGTTAATAATTGCTGGCCAATTTGCTGGCTCTTATAACAGGTGGCTGCATAATATGCTCATGTGGCCTCAGAAAGGGGCCAACTCCCTGTCAAAAACAGTGGGTTCATTTTTCTTCATGTAATAATGGAACTGAATGTGCTTAGTTAAATTGGTACCGAGTGCAGAGAGGCCTGGTGATTTTCTTTGTTTGGAAAAAGTGAGACTTTCTTTGCCCAGTACCATTAAACAAACTCAACACAACATGAAACAGGAGTGCTGTCATCTCAAGTGCTGTTTATGAGCTCTGCATTTTCAATAGTCAAATTAACTCCAAATTTTGCCTTTCCATATAGCTTTTCATTAAAGTCACTACACAACATTTTCACAAGCTATGCAAAGCTCTTGTTTACCTGTATGGAACAGAAAGAAGAGCAAAGGGAGAAATGAATCATGATTTCTAGAAGAGATGTAGTGTTCCATTACAGTCTCAGGGCCAGTGTGGCTGTGGTGTCGGCCAGGTCATGAGAGGCTAGGTTTAGGCTGGGCTATACTGTCTGAGGCAGTTTGCCCAGGAGAGAGTCAGAATTTAGACAAAAACCTCTTAGGCATAGCCGAGAAGTTATCTCCAGTGAGACCAATTACAAACACCATGTTTAAATTGCCAGAGGTGGGATCAGACACAGCCTGCCAAAATACAAGGTCAAATGGGGATGGAGTGAGGTGTAGAACAGGTCAGAAACATGAGGGAATGGTCCAGGGCAATTTTCAAGAATGCCCTTGGAACTTGCATATACATCTCTGTTCATCCCTCGATCTGTGCCTGGCATATAAGATGTCAGTTGGGCTGAAAGAAAATCAGAATGCATGTGTTGCTCATTCTTCTCCAGAGGAGCTGTATATAAGCAGCTGCTTGTAAGAAGTAGCTGAAAGAACATGAGGGGAGGGGTGTCATCTTCCTTTAAGGGCCCTTCCAGTGCAAACATGATGACTCATCCTTTTCTCTCCCATGTTCTTACTGCATAGCATTACACAGCAAATTTACTCAATAACCTGATGGTCTAAATGCAACTCCAGGTTAAATAAAGCCTCTTTGAAATAGGCTTCACAGAAAAAGGTATGTATTTATTTTAAATCTACACCTTATAGGCATTGTATTGAAAGACAGAAAAATACTCAACCCTCAAAGATTAAATTCTAACAGTAAGTCTCTGGGGAAGCTCTAGAAAAATCTACTGATTAGTGCAATGCACCTTCTAAATTCCCAATCTGCACCTAATGCTGTCACTGAGTGTTGGGAAGACTCAAAAATCAAGGGAAATTGGCCCTGTCAATCGACCACACATTTATTCTATTCTAGTATATTCTCAAGATTTTTTAATGTGGAATACACCCTTGAAGAGAGAAAACATTGATAAAATAAAGCATAAATATAAAAAAGTTAGTCAATCTATATCCTATATATATATATCTATCTATATGTATATCAATAAACCTAAGTGGTTTATCTATACCCCAATCTATATCCCAATAAACCTAAGTGGTTTAGTGGTAAATGGAGAGTAAACTCTGGCCATCCACCTTTCAAAGAAAAACAAACAGGCTGAAGGGAGTTTCTTGAGGTTCACCATACTTGAGAGCTGTGAAGGAATGGCTAATTATCACAGTTCATTACATTTTACACCTGTGGTCATTACTTAGCAATAATGTTTCACTGGTCATTGGGAGTTTTTCTTTTAGGCCTTTTCATTTGTATGTAAACATTGACTTGTCCCGCTAGACTATAGAAAATAAAAAGTCAACAAGTTGTCAAGACACCTCATAGTGATAACTTTAATGGTAATCTGGATTTTCCCTTTTATGCTCCCTGGATCTCCAATTCTCCTCAATGAACAAGCATTACTGTTGTAACCAGAACAAAAGTAGATGCTATAGAAATATTTGCAAAAGAAATGAGATTTTATGTGGATTTGCTACCACAGGTATATCCTCTTGTAGGCCCCCTCCTTCCCTACCAAAACAAAGAATGAGAAACTGAAGGGAGTGGGATGAGTGTGGGGGAGAGAGGTCAGAGCTGGAGAAATAGAGGTTTTCAAAATGGCCTCTGAGAAAAGAGCTCAAGCTTCTAGAGGTGGCCAGACAAAGAGTGTGTTTACTGAGGACACAGTGGATGAGATTTTCTGCAGTAGGCGCAGAAGACTACTAGCAACTCTTCTAACTCTACAATTATAAGAGTTAGAGATATACAAATATCTCTACATTTTATAAGTCCCGAAAGTTTGGCAATAAAATGTGTCACAACCAGATGGATCTTGTAGACAAAACAAAAACAAAAATATGCAACATTCTGAAAGGTATCTCTATAGGCCAGCCTCTGGCAAATCTCTTGAGGAATGAAAGGGTTAAGTCTTTCTTGAATGTGTTTTTTTATGTGTGTGCATGAGCATATGTGTAGACAGAGTAGGAGCCACATTACAGTGTTCTGGTTGGGAGAGCTGGTTCTGGAATCAGAATAATTGGCTCAACCTCAGGCAAACTGAACAACCTTCATAAAATTTCACTTTTTCTCATTTGTAGCATAGAAAAAAAAAAAACAAAAAACAATAGTTCCTTCTTTGTAGGATCATTGAAAGGATTAAGCAAGATTTGCATGTAACATTTTTATACAACACCTAGCACATAATAATTGATCAATTAATTTCTTTGTTATGAAAGGACAATATTTGTGAATAAGAAATCATAATAAGCAAACCAACCACCACAAGCTTTACTGAGAGGAAACTACATAACAGGAAACAAGCAATTTTCTGCATTTATATTTAGTATTACCGTCTTTTTACTTTATGCATGTTTAATTTGCTGTTCTTTTTCTAACTTATTGAGATAGATATTTTTAACATTTATTCCTTTTCTAATATATTAATTAAAAATATATTTCCTTTTAAATATAGCTTTATCTGCATTCTAAAAGTTTTGCTATGTTGTATTTTTATACCCATTTAATTCAAAATATTTTGTAATATCTGTGATTTCTTCTTTGACTCATGAGTTATTTAAAAGTACATCAATTTTTGCCTTAAAGTCTACTTTATTTTATATTTCTTTAGAGAAAAATACACAATTCATTATGACAAAATATTTAATTAACCAGGAAAACAACACAATTTTAAATTTGATTCCCATATCAAACAAAGACAATAAAATTATAATATATGAAGTAAGAATGAACACTACAAGAGGGGATAGGCAAAGCTAAAATCATTGGAAGATTTTTAACACTATCTTTAACTTTTCTTCTATCTCATTATTGATGGAACAAGAGATAAAAAACAAGAAGTGTATAAAATGTTTAAAAAGCATGACTAAAGAAATTGGCTTTATTAATATATATATAAAACACTTTGTTCAACAATTGTAGAGTACATATTTATTTCAAGTATACATAGAATATTAACCAAATTTTATTATATGCTGAACCATGAAGCGAATCTTAAAAAATTGGATAGGATTAAAACTATACAACTTAGGGTCACTTTAATTTAATTTTAGAAATAGATTTTCTGAGCCAGCCCCATGAGGTAATACAGGGCTGCGTTAGTTTTGAAGGTTGGTTCTCATTCATCAGAGCCTAGGGATGGATTAGAAGGCTGGGGATCTAGAAAAAGAAACAATAATACTGGCCAACATGGCAGTGTAGGTTGTGAAATTAATTTGGGAAGAGGCTCAGGATATCCGCAGGGAGAAAGAGCTTGAGGCCACACCAAAAGCTGCCAGAATGAGGTCTAGGGCCATCATCTCACTGTTCTGTATAGATGCCTCTACTTTTTTTTAAAGCCATGCCAGAGGGAGAGGATATGCATTAAGAAAAATTAAAATCTGTAGCATTGAGAGTTCTTCCAGCCTCAGGGTTGTCAGGTAAAATATAGACACCCAGTAAAATAATTTTTTGGTATAATTGTGTCTTATTCGATATATAACGTATACTAGTAAAAACTTATTGTTTATCTAAAACTCAAATTTAACTGGGTATCTTGTATTTTTATTTACTGAAGCTGGCATCTCTAAGTGAGAAGATGTCTGGGGGAAAAAGCTACTGAATGAGATGGACTCATGGTTTGAACATTTGAGGCATGTCTAAGATTAGGGAGATCATGTCGTGTTCAGAGAATGAAAGAATTTCAGTTTGGCTGGAGCTTAGTTTGAACAGGGAAAAGCACAGTGACAAGAAATAAGTCAGGATGGGAAGGGACAAAATGCTATTGTAATTCCGTCCAGACTAAAGATTTGAATGCTGTAATTACTCAAAAATTCACATTAAATAGTGATAAATCAGGATTAAGGGGAGACAAGTAGAATTCAGAAATGAGTAGAAATGACTGAATGAGGATTGATTATCAGTACAGTCTTTGTTGCTTAGATGTGATTTAGAATTATGGATCCATGGGTGTTTAAGCTGAAATGTTCCAGCTGCCATAACAACATTATACTTATTATGTCACTTTTCAGACCATTGTTTAGAATATGAGTACATTATTTTAAACTATGGTCGCCAGGAGAACCAAGATGCTTCTCACATTTGGTTAATGCAGTGCTTACTCAGACAAAACACAGAATTAGTATTATAAATTTGTGATATGATGAAAAATATAAACATAAATGGGTATTATTAAATTAAAATTCTGAGATGATATTATCTGAAATTCAAAAAACTGGATATAAGAAAAATCTCTGTGGATTTGATAGAAAGTTGCCAAACACTCTACTTCTCTCTAAAACTGCTCAGGCATCTTTGCTCCTTTTTCTGTCATCCCTGTGGCTTGTGCTTGTAACAGAGCACTTTTTCATCAAGCATTGCATTACGGATAGGTGTATTCTTAGTGTTTCTCAAATTTAGTAATAGGTAGACTGTTTTCAAAAGCAAAATTCTTTCTCTTTTTATATTAACATAAATTATTTTAATGAAAATGCTATTTAAACATGCTCAGACATGTATTGATTTCTTAAAAACACTAAAAATAATAATTTCTGCATTATAAACAGACTTTTTAAATAATAGACAGTCATACACCATATAATGACGTTTTGGTCAATGACATATCACATACACAACTGTGGCCTCATAACATTATAATGGCTATACCATGTTGCCTAGGTACATAGTAGGCTATACCATCTAGGTTTGTGTAAGTACATCATGATGTTTGCACAACCACAAAATCGCCTAGTGACACATTTCTCAGCACATATCTCTGTTAAGTGGTACATGACTGTATTTAAAATTAGTGTCATTAATTTAATGTGGTAATTATATTGTTTTGATGAGACTACTTTATCCCTAGTATATCAGTGCTTATGCAATCATTGAGGTAAAGATTCTGTAGACCTGTTTAGCAAAGGTGTTGCAATAAAAAAATCAGTTATTAGCCAAGGTAATTAAAATTCTTCGATCTTTAAATAGCCTCTCAATGAAATGTATAAGCTGAGAGCATTCTCCATGCACAACAAACATTAAAATATTGCCTCCACTTTTACAACTTTGAGGGTATTGCAACAGTTGCTCCTTGAAACATTCCACTTCCCATTCTTGACTCCAAACTCTCAAAACCTTTCCTTAACCTTCAGCCCACCTGATTTTTCTTATTCTCCAAGCTTATTATGATATAGATTAGCTTCACTTCCTTGTTTTCTGTTGTGTTCTCTGGGCTTCAGGCATTACCCAGCTTCTGTTCCTAAAGGACATGCTGGGCAAGCATGTGAGAATCCTTCCCTATATGGAGAGAGGAGGAGCAAAACAGGAAATACTCAGGGATTAATATTTTTTTTTCTTATGTTGAACATATCTCTTGAGTTTTAAATCTATACCTCAATTTGGCCAGGGATTCAAAGTGATTGTGTCTGATATGGAACTCAGCATCTTCCCACAGATTTGCTCAGATTCTAAATTCCCCACGAGCCTCAGACAAGATGTGTGAAAGGCAGTCCCCACTCCAGCTACACCTCTGCATCCAGAGGCATCTCTGCTCCTAGTCCTGACCCCAATCTCATCTCTGCCCCCAAGAAAAAGACAGGAGTTCATTAAACTGATGAAAAAACCCAAGGACTACTTGAGTTGGGCTTTTAACAGGCCAAAATTTATAATTAAGAATAATAGAATAAAAAAGCTGATAGGAGGTAAAGATAATAGTTTATTTGTGTACCATAAAATGATTCTATTTTCCCAAGTCTGTGCCCTTAACAGGATTCTACCCTTCCAGTGATCCAGCCATTGGCATTCCAAAGGACACTTTGTGAGTGATTATCACACAGCTTGGTTTCCTAAATCAACTTGAACATCTTACATTATTTTTTAACATAATTTGCTATATTTCTTCTCTTCTGTGTGGCACTTTTAGATTTCTCCCCACACCCCCAGTATGCTCATCCCAAGATATTGACATTACTTTTCCCAGTCCTAGTTCCCCATGTCTGTAAGCCAGACCCATTCTCTGGCAAATCAGACCCCAAAGACCCCGGACCCTGCTGGCTGCTATGGAAAAGCCCTGGTCTCTCTCATACCCATCGCAGCCATTGAGATACCTGCCCTGTTCAGAGATTCATGGTCCCATATCAGGCAATTCTATATTCAAATCAAATAGGCTCCAAAGTAAAGCCATTACTTTCCTCTTTCAAATGTCCAAAGCCTAATGGCTTTTTGTATCTATTTTTAATCTTGGTTAATGATGTTAATACACACTTAATCAAACAAGCTAGAGACTTTGATCTTTTTTTCCTTTCCCTTACCATCCACTTTTAAAACTATTTTTCTGCTTGCTGTTACAGTAAATCTCTTAAAAGAGGTTGCCCATACTCATTATCTCTTTACTCCACTGCAGGCAGGCTTTTATTCCCACGATTCCTTTGAATTTGCTCCTATCAGGGTAACCAACAGCCTCCATCTTGACCCACATTTAAGGTTTTGAGCCTCCATCTTGACCCACATTTAAGGTTTTGGCACTAATCTCTGTCATTCCTCATATATGTAGTAGTATTTTTTTACTCTTTTGGCTGGGGGAGGGATACAGAGACTTTGACTTGGCTTTCCCTATTACAATAGCTCTCATATCACAGGCCCATGCACCAATGTGTTTTTAGTTCTGCTAATGACAAAGCATTGCAGTTACAGTAAGGGATGAGTGATACAACCATCAGGTATTGTCCATGGGTCCTTTGGACCTACTATGAGCCAGAGTCATTTACTACTGGCTAGAACTCCATTTACTAATGACCCCCATTTGTCACCTGCTCTAATAGCAGGTGTATTTAAAAGGGTAGTATATTTACAAATGGTAGTATTTTGCATCTCCAGAAATCAATGTTAAATTAGAACATATGTTCAACAATTCCTGAAAGATCCAGGTATTCCCCTTTTTCTAGTGCATGGTTTCCCAAATAAATAGCTGTTGATCCCTTTAGTGGTGAAAACAGGGGAATTAAATACTTCATATACTTGTGGTGTTGCTATGGTATTCTGTTATCATAAAGACCTAGCCTCTCCTTGAGTCAATGGGTTCAGAGTCTGGAGAACTGGTGATAGCTGAAAAGTGGACAAGAGATCATGACTATCCATTGGGGTAATTGCTTTTAGACTCATAATCGTCAACCTTGGACTTCTTTTGATTGTATAAATTAAGAAATTCCTTACTAGGTTCCCATTTATCTTGCCTCTAAGGACAATATTTTGTAAACCATTTCAAAAGCTCTTAGTATGTCCGGGCCCCTGGCTGCCACTCCAATTTTGCTGTTAGTTGTGATCATTGCACTCGCCTTGCTTCTGACTGTTAAGTGCCACAACCTGGTCTCTGTATTTCAGGTCCTAACATCCTTATCACGATCAGGTAGCCCAGTCCTATAACAACATCTCCTTCCATAAGCACTGGCCTATTCATGACAGCCATACTGAGCTTCTCACTAAGGCAGGTGCCCCTTTCACCAGCATATTCTTTATCTATTTTGGTAGATGGAGTGTCCTCTAGGCCCTTCTAAGGAATACAGGTGTCTGCTGGGCTTTCCAATCTAGCAAACCCATTTCTCAAAGTCTATGGATATTTTGTTCCATGAACAGTAATAGCAGTTCTAGCATTTCTACTTCATTTTGCAATGTCCATCACTTTTTCCAAACTTCTAAGGGTCATTTTTGCAACACATTAACACTTTCTCGGGAGGTCCTAGCCAGAGTGTTAAATTCTGTACCATGAGAGAGTGCTCTCCAGATAAACTGTCTCTTACACAATTTTCAGTTTTGCCCAGCATGCTCAGGGTCCAGGTCCATGTACATACCCAGCATGTTCAGAGTCAAGGTCCATGTACAGTATCCAGCTCTTGACAGTGCAGATTAATCCAATTCCTGCAGCTCCTTTCCTTCCGTAGCGGGCATAGCAAATCTGTGTTGATTTGATGCTTCATACTGTCTAATTGTCAGCCAGGGACGTAGATCGGGAGGTAAAGAGGCTTAGTTTTGTAAAGCACCTGCCTCATGAGAAGCCTCTGCATGATCTTTAAGCAAGGAGGAGCTACTATCTACTAAGGGGGTTAGTGGCCTCTACTTCAGGCCCAGTGGGTTTGGGGAATATGGCTGTTCAAGACACTCCACTCGTTCTCATAGGTATCCTATTCCAAATTTTAATGTCTTACTCTCTCCATAGATGGGTCCTCACCTTAGAGTGAGAGACCTAACCAGAGCTGAGAATCCTCCCTTCAGTGAAGCTCTGCCCCACTTTGATTAAGTTCAGCATAGGGTCTTCAGCTCTGTTTGGCCTCCAGCTTCAGGAAGTTAGAAACTGTAAATAAACTCTCACTTTTACATTGTTTTGAACTGAGGATTAATCATACTGAGTCTTTCGTTATCTCTCTACAATGAGTCAGTGGCACTCAGCAACAGCTACCTAATTCCATTGTCCTTACAGTGAGTCTCTCTCATACCTTTCAAGTGCCAGAGATATTTTGTCACCAAGTGTGTGCCCTCCAACCTGTGTCTCGTCCCAGATCACCACTGGTGATAGTTTTGATAACTACACTGTTACAGCAGGGTAGGGGCTATCCGTACTCGATCTACCACTAGCAATGGGATTCTCATTGCCAAGTTCTGACAAGTTATTGATTTCCCAACTTCCATTTTAGAGTCTGTTTCCTGAGACTACTCTTGGTACCATCTATGATTGAGTTCCCTAGAAATAGGCTTTAAGGTGGAGAATTGTGTGCAGGTTGTTTATTGGCAATTGCTTCAGAGAGATACAGATGTAAGGGAGTTAGGAATGCAAGATTGAGCAAAGAAAGAAATTGAACTGTAATGTGGTTGCAATGGAGGCCTCAACTGATCCTGTGGTAGCTCCAGAGCTTTGGTGTTGTCCCAACTTGAGGTAAAGGGGGAAGGCTGGGCTCTTGTATACCTTCAACTAGTCATAGGTTGTAGGCCTTTCCCTGGGATGGGCTTTAACTTTGGATGAAGGCAATTCATAGTTAGGGCCACAGCTGTAGGCCACCAGCAGTCAATATTCTGAGAAGCTAGGATTTGGGTGGGTAGGCCCTGAAGAAGGGAGCTAAAAGGGTCACCACAGCACCTACCATATCTTTCTACTCTGTTAGATTATGAGCTCCACAAAAGCAAGAAACTTTTGTCAATTTTGTTGTTTGTTTTATCCCCAGTGCCTAGAAAAGTGTATGGTACATACTCAAAAATAATCTTCCAGTCATCAAATCCAAAATATTCTTTCTTTTAAATATTTTAAACATCTACAAAGGTACTTCAAAAAGTTCAGGGAAAGATTTGTATTATCTTTTAATTCTGCTTTTTCATGAATTTTTTAATATACCCCCATATGTATTTTCTATTTGTACTCTTACCTTAGTATAGAGCCCCATCATTTATTGACTGAATTAATGCCAGAATTTCTAATTACTCTCCTTCTTTAGCTACTTTCTAAACCAGACCATTCAATGAAACGGTCATCTTTCAATACCACAATTCTGATCTTGTTAAAAGCTTTCTATGGCTCCTAATTACCTGTAAGGTAAAAGCCAAACTCCTTGATGTGAGATACAAAGCCCTTTACAAATTGGCCTGGGGTTACCCCCACTGAATGTTTTCCTGTTATCCCTCCACCCCCACAGTGAACTTCAGGGGATGCGTGAGCATGAGAAACTCCTCCTTGCTTGGGGTTAGTGAGAATGTTGTTTCCTCTGTCTGTTATATCCTTCACGTTCTTCTCCACCTGGTAAATTTCAGTTATTCTTTAGGATCAAGTTCATGTCATCTTTGAGTGTGCTTTCCAATTCTTTTAGGCAGAATTAGGGCTCCTTTCTCAGTGCTCCTCTGGCATTTGGGACGTACCTTCATTATGTGAGGTTATCCTACTAGCTTGTATTGATGTTTCCCTCTCTGCCCTGCTCTCTCTCACTAGAGTGGTGAGAGCCCTGATGGTATACGGCTCGTCTTTCTCTCTCTAAGCCTAGAAAGGATTAAATGTTTGTTAAATGAATGAATGAATGATTATTGATTAAAGGGCAAGTATGTGCTGCTATTGTACTAATCACTTGGCTTAAATAGAGAAAAAGAGATGTGTGCCTACCTTTATAGAGCCCACATTCTTGGCATAGTTATTATTATGGGTTGAGAAAAGTAAAGCAAAAAGATGTAATGACTGGCAGCCCAGGGAACTGACTCATGCTTGGTTGACCTAATCACAACTTGTCAGAAAGAGTTTCTCTGTAGATTAATTTGTTATTTTTGTGAAACAAGGCTGTAAGGCTCATAGCAGAACCATCTTCTATTCATATTTTCCCGTTTTGAATTTCTTCTGTGTTCTGCCACTGCATGTACTTAACCCATTTAGAACAGAACACTGTATTCTCACATGACAAAAATGATTATCCTTTCAGTTGTCTCTGAGAGGATTATAACAGTGACTGAAGCAGATGTTGTTTAAATTATTTTTGTGCATAATATTTCCCCTGATGTTATTCTGAAAATAAGATACAGACAGTTCATGTTGGTAGCTGAGATAATGGTTCACTTTTAAAACCAATGGGTCATGCTTTACATACTCGGATGAAATATTCAATGCATGGCTGCAAATCCATCCTCCTGGGATAAAAAATTGGTGACATTACAGAGGGTTACTCTGAACAGAATATGATACCAGTTGTTAGCTAATTCCAAAGAAAGTTACAGGGAATAATTAGATTCTAGAAGGAGAGTGTTGGGTTGATGTAGGGTTAGTATGTGGTTGTATTTTATGCATAGCTCATATACATTTATCAGTGTATAGATATAGTGTTGAAATGAGATTTCTAATAAAAGAAAACAAAGCAAAAGAAAACTAAAGAAAGAAAATATGAGGGTATAAAGGCCTCTTATCCAATACAACCTTGACGTTTTGGGGTGAGGAAGACTGCACTTTACTTACATATAGATTTGGTTGATCTGAGATCAGCAGCAAAGTTGTGCATGCAGAGATTGTCTACGTGAAGAAACTACAGTAGCCAACTTTACCATACCTACTTTTCTAATGAAAGGCAAGTCAGAGCTTGTTAATAACTAAAGGATGCAAAAAAGCAGGAATGATATACTACTAGATGTTTTAATGTTTTTTAAAGAAGCAACCTAAAAGGAAATTGTTGGAGTTATACAGATGCTCCTTGACTTATGGTGGGGTTATGTCCTAACCAACCCATTGTAAGTTGAAAATATCGTAAATCAAAAATATGTGGCTGATTGGGAGCTGTGGCTTGCTGCCCCTCCCAGCATCACAAGACAAGTACAGTTTCTACTGAATATGTATTCCTTCCACATCATTGTAAAGTAAAAAATTTGTAAGTTAACCCATTATCGTAAACTGGGGACTGTCTGTATTTTCAAACGATGCTTGTTTTGCATCTTCTTACTTAGTTTCCCCTAACTTCTTACTAAAATGAAAAAAATTTACACTGCTCCTAAAAACTAAGACTAACAGTCTATTGTGAAAATTTCTGAGGAAATTTCTATGAAAATAAAGCCAATTCCTCAGGATAGAGAAAAATCATGAAATAAAGTATTCCACTTTATTGAAAGAAGATAGCACAATATTTTGTGTTTATCCCACTGGTGACCTTGTGATTCAGTGACCCAGAAAAGAAGGAGTTCTGCCTTCTTCAAGAGTACTATTCCTCCTTCATGTTTCTGCATTCATTTGGATTTTGAAACTTTAAGGGGGCCTGAAAAGAGTGTATGCAGGGGATATAGTTTTAATGTGCTGCAGTTTTTCAGAGGATCAGGTAATGGAAACAGAAGGATTCTCTGAATGAAAAATAACCTAAATAAACGCCTGCTAGAAAACAGAAATTGGCAGTAATATACAACAAATCTTGCTCCAGATTTAGGTCAAAGGAGAGTCAACTGTCTCCATGTGGAAAAGGGTGGTATAATAAAGAATTTGTCTGGTCTTTCTTTGTCCCTGGTTCCTGGGAGAGAGACTCTGAATCCTTGGAATTTCCTGATTGATGAAACTCTATGTTATTTATAGTGGACCCTGATAATTTATGCTGATGAGGTGACTCATGGTGGGCCCCTGGAGAGCTTATGCTAATGAGATGACTCAGGATAGGGGTAGGCCATGCCAAAAAGGCTAACCATGTGATTAGAGAATTGAAGCTTTGAGCCACCTGATGTCAGCTGATCTCCCAACCTCTAGGGAGGGCACGGGGGCTGGAGATTAACTCAATTACATGGTCAGTGATTCAATCAGTCATCCTTATATAATGAAACCCTGATAAAACTTTGGACACTGAAGCTCAGTGGAATATGAATTGATGTGCTGGGAGGGTGACAGGCACTGGCTCCACAGGAAGAGGGTATGAAAACTCATATGGAAGCTCTGCATTCCTTTCCAGATATCACCCCATGTGTATCCTTTATAATAAAATTTAATCATAAGTATAGTCCTTTCCTGAGTCCTGAGTCATTCTAGTGACTTATTGAAACTTGGGGTTATTATTTCCGGGGTCTGGAACTCCTGATGTTATAGCCAATTGGTCAGAAATGTGGGTGGCCTGAGGACCCCTGAAGTGTGGCTGGCATCCGAAGTAAGGGCAGTCTGTAGATGACTGAGTCTAATGCTAACTGTAGCAAGTTAGCATCAGAATTCTATTGCAGTACACCCAGCTGGAGGTAAAAGGGAACAAGAAGTAAAACGAACAGAGGGACATCCACCCTCTCTGTGTTGGCAAATAAAAAAGACTTTATAATAGACCCAGTTTCTTGCCAACACCTTCCAGGACTTGCCACTTCTGTGAGCTTTGGCAGATCTCCAACTGCCAATATGTGCAATTCTTTACCTGATAGCTTTCACTTAAGCTGTGGAAGGCAGCTCTGCCTGGAGGGTAACAGTTTCTCCCAACCTATCCCACCAAGGCCAGTGAGTGCTCCCTTGCCCCTTTGGTGAGATAATTCTTAAGTATGGATTGTGCACTGATTCCCATGGTTTTCACACAGATTAACCAGTAGTGGCAGCTGATTTGACAATGCACCCTTTATCTGCTTGCCTTCCCTTACCTATATCTTTGCCCCTCTTCTATTGCTGTTTCCTGCACCTTCCAAGTAAACTACATGCCTTAGAATCACTTTTCCCCAGGATCTGCTACTAAGAGAACCAAAACTAGAAAATCTTCTTGACCAAGAATGAGTGAATAACTGAGAGGTGAGAGGGCACAATAACACAGGGCTCAGGAAAAAAAAAAATCATATTACATTGGAATAGAAACAATATCCTAAACATGGAACAAATGAGCATAATTGTGTAAAATATTTTACTACAGAAACCCAAAGATTTTGAAAACTGTTTGACAGCATCATTACAATGAAAGCTATGTAATGTGACTAGACAACCATGAGGAGATATCAAATTATGAGGGTAAGGATAAAATGAAAAATAAATTAAGTGAAATAAGGATAGATTGCATGTTTACTAAAATTCCTGTAGCAGAAAACTAAATCAGTGATGTGGAGGTCAAAATTAAAAAGATCGTCTGGAAGGCAGAAAAAAATGATAAAGAGAGAAAAATAATGTGAGATAAAATTTAAAAATTAAATATGATGGCTCTCAGATATACAACTTAGCTTTGACATCTCTTGAGGTTCAGAGCCACATATGTAACTGGCCACTGGACATTTTCTTTTGACTTTCATGTTGAATCTCCAAATTTTGAATTCACATCCAAAATGGGCTAGAAATAAAGTTATCTTTAACATCTCTGTTATCATCCAATACCCCATAGTAGATTTCAACATTGAAGCAGTCTAAGTTCTTTTGAGCCTTCCAGGTAACTATCTCTCAAATTTTTCCATTTTTGCCTATGTCCACTGCCACTAACCTAACTAATCCAGTCCTTTATTCCCTCAAGTCTGGGCCACTTTGAACTTCTTATATATTCCCTGATGACAATTTTTCCATCCTCTACTGTAAGCTCCACACCTAAAGCCAGGTAATTCATCTAAAATCTAATTATTTCAATGCCTAGGAGCTTTGTTGACTTCCATTGTCTTTGATATAATACCTACAGTATGTAACCTGCTTACGCTGACCACAAGTAACCTAGCCACTCTCCTGCCCTTATCTTCACTAATAGAGCCAATGTGAATTTTTGTAATTCCTCAAATATGTTACACTTTGTTTTACCTCCAAGGCCCCTAGCACATTTTTTTCCTCTTCCTGGGACACTTTCCTACCTCTTTACCTGACTAACACATAATGCTCTCGTTGACTTGCTGGCCTATTTTGGTTCCTCTTGATTTATTATTTCCTACTATTCTCTGAATACCCTAGTATATCACATTTTATTGGAATTGTGTCTTTAATTACCTATCATTCTTGCTTTTTTAAGGTTAGAAAAGAGACCATGTACATTTTTCTCATCACTATGTCCTCTATGTTTAGAAAGATTCCTGGTACCACTTAGTAAATATTTGTTGAATGAATACTTGAATAAATGAATGAATGAGAAAGGTTAGAGCTTTAGTTTAGGGAAGTAAGCTGTTCCTGAAGAAAGAAAACATAATTAGAATAAAACCAATAGTCAAAGACAAAATTTCCTGTGGTAGAGGAAATAAAATCAGTGCATGCTAATTATCACAAGATAATATGAAATGTTGAATGGCATCTTTCCTGTTTTCTGGAAACTTTCTAGTGAAGCATTCAGCTAAGAATAAGAGCTGCCAAGCAGAGAGCAATACCTGCTCTCGGAGGCTAGACACAGACCAACAGGGCTTAATGAGGGGTCCATTCTATATATTCATCCATGTAATAAAACTTTGAGAGTGCCTAAATTGTCTCTTGCCTTACCGATGGTACTCACTGTATTTTGGCTTAAGTTAATTAATTTTTTAAAGTTCAACTTATTTCTGCTTTTACCGAGTTTTTAATATTTATACAAAACCTTAGGGGTTATTTGCTACTGCAATTTTCTAATGATTGTGAAATAAAACACTGTCAGTTAGCTACACAAAAAGTGTAGACACATGTTCCAAAGGCTACTAAGCGGGCATGATACGTTTTTCTCAGTCGTGTTAACTAATTCAGTACCTCTGAAATGACCACAAAGCTCTCTTAAGGTGGATGGTGGGGGTGCTGTGTTCAAGGAAGAGTTGAAGCTAAGGTGTTGCCTGCAGATTTCCGAGATCCAGAGCTCTTACAAGCCAACTGAGCACAGTGTTCACAAAAATTACAGAGCAGTGTTCCTGTGAGCAGGGACCAGCCCTCCCTCCCACTGCCTAGTCCCAGGCTACAGCGCCCACTGTGTTCTCTTTCATTTCTCTTCAGTGACAACCTGACTCTCAAAAGTGTCATTAATAAGCTGGTTCCTAATTAGCCGTGGAGGTTTTTCAGGGCTCTTGGCAATGTTCCCGTAGCTTCTGGAGGCTGTTGCTGCCTACAAACGGAGGATCATTTCTGTTTTGCACGATTCAAAGGCGAGAGCTGCTGGGAAGGCAACACTCTCATTTCATTATTTCTTGCTAGCAGGAGAACAGAATACATTGCTTTTAATGCTCAAATATGTCATTTGAGAGAAAAAAAATAAGTCCTCTTGCCTGAACCAGCTCTCCATTATTTATTTGTGCAAATGCATGCACACATCCAGCAGCCCACGATGTTCCCACTGAGTCCTCAGAAAATCCTGCACAGCAATTTAGAGACTGCAGGGTGTAATAAAGGAAGCCACGAGTTGAGGGTTTGGAATGAGACTGTAAGCAAGGCAGCAACAGGGTCTGTCTTTTAGCTGTCAGTCAAACAGTGACAGTGGGTCCACTCTTGAGGTGCCTTTGTGTTTGACTTGAGCTCTAAGTGGCAAGAGCAGCCCTGTTTGGGCATTTTAACAGGTGCAATAACAGGCAGCCCCAGTCCTCTTCCAAGAGCCTCTCTGCTAGTAGAAAGTTAATCACTGGTTTGCATTTGTGCTTAGAATGTTCTGAGGACAAAGAAAATCCCTTTATCCTTGGAAGGTATGAGTGCGTGACTGGTTTGGCATCTATGGCCTTTAAATATAGGATTGAATCTTGTTTGTCCTCAAAGAATAGCTCGAGCATTTCAGTCCTCCCTGCCAGTAACCATCATGGGTCCTTTTGTATGCACTCTCATCTAAGGCTCACAGAAGATGTATGCAGTAAATGTTATTATTTCTGTTTCACAGATGATTTAGATATATATGGTCGAATTATTGGTAGAGCATAGCTTAAACCCAAATCTAGTTAACTCTAAAACTCATGCTCTTGCTACTTTATTATATGTCAGAAACCAGAAATTGAGCCTGCAGAGACTTTGATGGAGAGGAAGAAAGGAGAGATTCCCACCATCAGTTAGGATCCTTGACACTTTGTACACCAACTTTTTAGGTGGTACACCAACAGCGTAGAGGTGAAAAGACTTCATAATATTTCTTAGTCTGATTTGAGTGAAGTGAGAAGTGGACTTTGGAAGTGGAAATGCATAATTACTTAACAAGGGATTATTTATATGTTACTTGTTATTTCTTCCACACTTAGTATGTGCCAAGTGCTATGGTAAGGGCCTTTAATGTAGTATCACTAGTAAGTGCTCAATGAATATATGTTCAGTGTTGCTGTGTTTGACCACGGTCATTCACATATAAATGGAAAGGATTGACTGTAAAGTATGGTACTTTTCTTAAATAACACTTTGCACATTTCCAGTTATTCAATTATTTGTGTGAAGTCTGTTTGCAATGTTAAGAGTGAAAGTTCCAAGAGGGCAGTGGCTGTTTGTTTGGTTCTTTGAATCCCCAAGGGCTTGCAATCTTCCTGAGTATCATAGGCAGTGGATGAATGTTTGTTGAGTGATGGATTTATCTGTTACCCTGTGCTGACATACACATATGGCAAGGTGTGAGTGTGTTCTGATAGATCTCAGAAGGGCCATTGTCCTATTTGACCAGGAGTAACTTTAGGGAAACACGTAATAGGAGGATAGAGAAGGATTGCTTTCCTTGCCTGCTTCCTCGTCAACTGATCCTCTGCTAGCTTCATCTTGGGCACAGAGGACAGAATTCACTCTGCCTTTTAAAACATGAGTAGTTTTGCCTTATCCCAATGTCTCCTGTAGAAAATGGAGAAGAAAATGAATTATGAAACTAGAAAACATGAAAAATGGTAGTTTTCCCTTTTCTTGCATTCTTACATATGATATCTCAATTTTCTCTTCACAAAGTGCACCCCAAGTTTACTTTCTTCTTCCTACAAAGAAGCGTGTTATAGAGATATAGAAAACAAAATTAGCTAACGAGGAAAAAACTGTAAAGTAGATTTTTGGTCATTTGGTATGTCCTGCTTTTCTTGATCTTCACTCCCTCATCCTTCCATATTGTTTTGTGATTTGCAGAATCGAATAAATGATAGTAAAGGAGAAACGTCGCTCAACATTGATGAGGCACGTAGACAAGGCACTGTGGCCCAAGGGATCAGCACCCCTACTAGGGATATAGTGCAGGGTGCTGGACACAGGCATAATAATTGTGATGCCAGCCTGAATCTAGAACTACTAAAATATTCCAAACACTATGATAACAATGATGATGACAGAAAGTTAAAAAGAATTGCAAAGAAGGGAATTTTCACTTGTACAGATTAGAACATTTTTCATGAAGAGAACAGATACCATTTGGACCAGGCTTTGAAGGACTGGTAGAATTTTTACAGTAGTTCTGTTGAGGAAGAGGACTTTTTCATAAGGAAGAAAAAATGTAACTTATGTTCTTGAGGAATTCAAAGGAACTGATGTTGTTAAAAAGTAAAAATCAAAGGGGATTAATGTAAGGTAATACAACCAATCTGCATAGGAGTTTTCACATGGGCTCTCTGATGCCTGGCTGAGGAGTTGGTTGGCCATACAAATCCAGGAAAGGTTTTCATACTGATGCACATGATTGGGGTGGTGAGTAGGGTAGCCTAGAGGAGGGAGAGACAGAAATTTAGGAGATCAGGCTCTAGATTCCTCTTTTAGTTGTTTACCTTTAAGGGACGTATCTGTAGGTATGAAGGAAAGCGGGCTAATGTGAGAAGGAGAGTAAGACATGAGAGTTTTAATGCATGCAGGGGTGAGTGAAGAGGTTCAAGCTTATGCAGAAGCTTGTCTCCTCACCTGGGATATGAGGTCTTGTTAATTTCCTCTGCTGCTTCCGGGGCTCCCTTCCAGGTGTGTGTGGAGTGGAAGTTGGGGGTGGGATAGGGAATGCATGCCCATGGCCACTGCAGTATTTGGGGCCAGGAAGGGTAAATCCCTGTGTGACACAAACCAGGGTGAGAGAAGGTGGCTGTGTCAAAAAGTAGGAAGGTCAATGCAGAAAAAACCCATTGTGTTCCATTATTCATCATAAAAATAAAACAAATATGGCCTTTAGAGTAACATTCCTCATTTGAGAATGAAATTTATTTCATTCATTCTTGTTTAAATGCCTCATGTCAGTGATATAAACTAGTTAATTGTATCTCCTCACAGGTAGCTAGGCATGTATTCAATGGCCAATTGATTGTTTTCCACCTCTTTGTTTTTCATAATGAATATTATGTCAGGTTCGTAATTCCATTAAACAGTTATTGGGAAAAATTTCCAGATCTCTTTCACACAGATAACTTCAAAATTGATAATATTTTTATTTGGGATGCACATGGTGTACTAGAAGATCATAATACTCCCATATATTTTTGTGGGAAAGTCAAGATTTCATTAATAGGTTAGGAAAAATCCTGGGTTCATGCAATTTCTCTCTCGAGGAAAAGCACTTTCCAGTCTTTGTGAATCCTGTCATCCCTGTAAAAACATAGATCTTCTGTTTACAGATGAGGTAGTTGAGGCACTGAGTGATCAAGGGTGTGGTTTATGAAAATAAAATCAATTTCTCAATGCAACCTAAGAGTAATATTGTTTTATATTGTATTCTTCACGTCTCATCCCATTGCCTAAGGAACAAGAACAGGTGTGAAGAATATTCACGTTTAATTGGCTGCATAATTCACCAGAGGAAGTGAATTTTCAATTCCCTAACGACTTGCAACAGAGGCTGGGAGCTGGGGTGGACTGGTCTTTGAGCCTCCAGCTCCCACTCCAAAATCTGCCACCTGGGCCCATTGTGGTGCTTTCCATGTGGTCCTCATCCGGGATTTCTTTCACAGCCAGTGAGAGAGTATATTTACCTTCTCTCTTTCCTACCTACATTCCATCTGTAAATAGAAACAAACAAGGCAAGCCTAGGAAGTTCCATTTGTTAAATTTAACTACTTTTTGCTGGAGGCCTGCTTACTTGAAGATTTTAAATTTTTTGAACCCTAAACAGAGGTAAATTTTTACCAAAACCCATTCA
The DNA here is from genome assembly GCF_027409185.1 of Cynocephalus volans. Lineage (NCBI taxonomy): Eukaryota > Metazoa > Chordata > Mammalia > Dermoptera > Cynocephalidae > Cynocephalus > Cynocephalus volans. The sequence continues at coordinate 87,725,883 of NC_084468.1, read as the reverse complement.
ATCCAGATATAGTTAAGGTTGATGTCCTAGACTCCTATGAGACTTTGAAAATGTGTGTTCAGGTACTGCCTCAGAGAGGACTCTGATTTGTTTATTCATTCAGTGAGATCGAATTAAAACTGGTTCCTGGGGCATCTCATTAGGCACTCAAAATATTGCTGTTTGTTACTGTTTATTCTATAGTCTGCCAGACAACTTTAAAGTCAACTTAAATAAATTGAATGCAGTCTTAAAGTGTTATTTTATGAGACTGTCACCTGCTCACCAAATTCAGAATTCGTCTTGTAGGTTTTGTTTTGTTTCTAAAAAGGCAATTAAGTGAGTTGATCACAAATCTTTACCCATAAATTCCTGAAACTATTTCTCACTCATAGAACATGGTAATAATGACAGTGTTTTATTTTTGTATTCTATATTAAGTCTGTGTTTTAGTTGAGATGAGAATTAATTGTGATTGGTATATTATTTAGAAAATGATATTTCTCATATATTTTGATGAATTATAACACAATTCTTTGGATTTTATAATGGTTTCTCTCAATTTTAAAATTGTATATATTTAAGGTGTACAACATGCTCTTTTGACACACATATACATAATGAGATAATTATTATAGTAAAGCAAATTAACCTATTCATTGTCTTCCTAGTTACCCTTTTTTTAAATTTTATTGAAAAGAGCACCTAAGATTTGTTCTTTTAGCACATTTTCGGTATACAATGCAATGTTAACTGTAGTCCTTATACTGTGCGTTAGATCACTAGAATTATTCACCCTACTGATTTTATTTTCTTTTCTCATATACCCAGCAGAGGGATTCCTGGGTCTTACAGTAGATCTATTTTAAATTTTTTGAGGAACCTCTGTATTGTTTTCTGTAATGGCTGTGCTAATTTACATTCCCAGCAACAGTGTACAAGGGTTCCCTTTTCTCCACACCCTTGCTTAGCCAAATTTTTTAACATCTAATTTGTTTCACCTTTTCTTGGATTCTTTTATTATACAAAACTTTGGAACTATAATTTTAAAATATAAATGGTTCAGAAAGTGTTACCTATCTCCCCCATCTTCAAGTACCCCCAACCAAGCTGATATTTATTCCCATTCTTTCCTGTCTGCATTATACTTCCTTATTAATGGCAGATTTGAAGAGATTTTAACAGCCCCATCACTTATTCCTCATTATTATTATTATTATTATTTTATTATATTATTTTATTTTATTTTATTTTTTTACCGGTACCGGTAAGGGGTTCGCAACCCTCGGTTCGATGTTGTCCGCACCACGCTCAGCCAGTGAGTGCACCGACCATCCCTATATAGGATCCGAACCCGGGGCCTTGGCTCTCCCAGCGCCGCACTCTGCTGACGGAGCCACGGGGCCAGCCCACTTATTCCTCATTTTTAATGGCAATCCTCAACCTTTTCTCCACACGTAACGTACTTAAAATGTCCTTTCTCTTTACGCACCACTGTCATTCTGTTCTGTGCATCCTCCCATCTCCCACCAATTTGCTTATCTCACCTGCTCCTCTTTTCACCGTGGTTCTACGTCCTGTCCTAACGCTCTTCTTTGTAAAGCAGTTAAAGATGACTGTGGAAAGTTTAATTTCTTCCTTTTTTTTTCTACTATACTATTAGCTTTAAGAGATGGTTTTTTAAATGTGTTTACCTACCTCATTTAAGATCACAGTTTTTAAACTTAGTGTTAAAACCACTGGTGTGACATAAAGTTTGAGTTATATCAGTGGATTTGTCACTTGAGATTTTAATTTGCCACAATTTGTGAATGATTTACTTTTTTTTATTAGAACAAAATTGATTTAAATTATTGTTTACAATGATGTCATTGGTACACACTACATCTAATTTCATTCTGGAATTCTGGTTAGCACATGGAGAACTGCACACAATCCTGGGTACACTCAAGAGCAGCAGCCCCTTTCTCATTCATTTCTACCTCCAGTTCTGCCCTTTATAAAAACACACATGTAGATGTCATCTGTCCTGTAATACACTGGGAAAGAAACCAAATTGCCCTTTCTTCCTTTTTACTTTCATATATTAAATATCATCTCCACTTTATTGATAGCATTATTCACCATTTGGTTAAAGTCTCTCTCATTAAGTATGTAAGTATCAGTTTATGCTATGGACCTAGTTAGGATTCTTTGGCTCTCTGTTGCAAAAGCTAATTCAGTCAAGACTACTTGGGCTCATAGGATTGATGGGAAGCTGGAGACCCAATCTCAGAAATAGGCAGATCTCAAGCACCCCCGAAAGCTGGATGGCAGGAGCCATAACTTTTGTTCTCTTATAGGAGCAGCCTGTCCTTGGAAAGGCCTGGGTGAGCTGGTTCCTCCATTAGAGTTCTGATTCTGTGGAAGGAGAATCAAATCCCTGTTGACTAACATTGGTTCATTAACCTGACCCTTGGCTAAGGATGGCTGGCCTTCTTCATTACAGTCCTCCTCAACTGTACCCAATGGGGAGAAGGTGATTCCCCATGAACAGGGATGTTTTTAGGAAGGGAAAATTGATTCTAAGTGGTCAGAAAACAAATACCACTGGACTAAATAGCTTCAAACAGAAACCCCATTTGGAAGAATCTATTTTTTAATCTCACATTTAGACTTTCAAAATTATTCTCTGTGGTGGCCTTATGCTTCAGCAAATTCGTAGAATCTAAACACTAATAACAATGGGAGCCACTGGAGGACATCAGTGGAAAGGAGAGGCACAAGTATCTGGTCACTATTCTCAGTACAGAGTTTGGTGAGCCCTGGATGGGCAGAGGTGGGGTGGAGGGTGCTGTCTCTCAACATGTCTTGGATTCTGTTGAAGCTGCACTTAGGCAATGTAGTATCATGTGCAAAGTCTCTGGATTCATTGATCTTCAGGTTGGTGGATGCACAGGAAATGTAGTTTATTGCAGAAGTCAATCCATTTGCTTTCAGTGGTATTAATTACTCAGAAGGTATCGGGTTAAAAAACAGCTAAAAAGTTGAATGAACAAAGCTGATGTGATGAAAAGTTTTGTGAGTTCTCAGGAGCCAGATCCTAAATGACTATGTTACATTTTTAAAATTTGTCTTTTTTTTTTTTTTTGCACCATAAAGAAGCTGTAAATAGCCCCCAAATTTACTGATAGAATTTCTATTCTAAGCTATCTTTTTCTCATATTGAATTTAGAGTAAATAATTTATTCAATAAATATTTATTAAGTAATTACTATGTTCATTTTACAACTACTTATTTATTTTTTTAAATTACTTTTATTAAAATAATCTATGCATGTGAAGAAAATGAAACATTAAAAAATAAACTTAGAAAAAAGAACAACCATCTCCTGGTGTATGACTTTTTAATACTAGATCTGCTGCTTAGAGGCAACAACTTTTAACTCTTTTGGCTGGTTCTGATTCTCCTGATTGTGACTTCCACAATTTTAATAAATATGTTTCTGTTTCTGTTTCTTGATTGACCAGTTTAGATTTCTTGTTCTGACAAGTGAGGAATTGCCTTATTATACCAACCCATATATTATATATTGTTTTTCTACATCCTCCTAACAAAGTTATACAGCTAGTTTTTAGATTCTTTATTGATTACTTTGTAACTTTGAGTAATTTAATAGCACAATTATCTCTTAATCCATCAAATTGTTTTGATTCTCTCAAATCCCGTTGAGCAGATTGATATTACTGCTCCTACCATTTCTTTCAGCTCTTCTCCCTCTTTCCACCTGTAGACTTCTGTCATCTGACCTTTTATTTTAATATTGTTAAAGCTGAAAATATTCACATTCTATAATTCACATTGAAGTTTTCTAATTATCTACAGCTTATTTCTAATAAAAATTAATAAAAAGTGTTTGCACTATTTAACTATTTCAGGGTATAGCTAGAAAAATGTACTTTGCTTTTGCTTTTTATTTTTTATACTATTTGAATTTATTATAGCTCCTATATTTTCAATTCTGTATTTCAGCCAGGTATTTTACTGGCCCACCTTTTTTCCTTTTCCTTCTCAAAGGTCCCTCTTACCCTTACTCTGGTCTGGACTGACTTTCCGGGGTTGGTGCCAATATTTCTTGTATTCTAAATCATCCTTTATCTTGGTTCATTAAATTGTTTTACTGTGCATATCTCCAAGTAACTTCTTAGGAAAAAGTATGTGTAATGTAAAATATCTGAGTCCATGCCCATGTGAAAACATCCTGATTCTTTCCTCCCACCTCAGAAGGGACAGGTGCTGTCAGTTGGTGGCAGGCCTGGTACTTACAATGATAAAAAATAGGTTATAACTCCTTAATACCAGCGATTTCACAGAACACTAACTCTGTGACCATGATAGAGCAAATAAAAGTAGGATCTCTCCATAATCATGTCTGAGCACAGACAACAGCAAGAACACTTAGCAAACCTTAAAACGTCCAACATCCCCTCTCCCAGCTAATATGAATGACTTTTGCTTTCATATCAATTACCTTTAGACCTACCTGTTCCATTACTCCTGACTCCTAGATGAAAATTATTAAGATACCCAATTACAGGGTCATTCCTATCTCCAGACAGCTCCTAAACCCCTACTTCCTTGAACTCTCTCCAAAATCACTCAACACAAGCCTAAATCCTATTACAAGAGCTCTCCTGCTACTCCCTTACAGAGTTGCCCATGGCTCCCCATTGGGTGAGGTCTTTCTTGCTGCACCAAGTATCCATTAGCCCAAACTTGTTCATCTTCAGTTAAGTTCTAAGTGGTCTTTTACTGGTGGACATTGACATATCTTATTGATAATTTGGCGGGATATAGAATTCTAGGTTAAAAATCTCATTGTCTCAGAACTTTGGAAGTATTGCTCTGCAGTCTGCTAGCCTATCTTTCTGATGAGAAGTCTGGTGCCAGTCTGGTTTTTGTTTGATGATGTGTGTTTAATTTCTTTGAAAGCCTGAGGGGGAAAGGATAACATTAGGTAATATTTATTGAGTGCTCATCTTGTGTCAGGAATAAAACACTGCATTCTTCATGTCTTAGTGTACTTAATCCACACTAACGCCAAATGAGAGAACTGCTACCTGAGGTTCATATAAATGAAGTAACTGGCTCAAGGTCACACAGCTAGTTAGTGTCAGAGCTGGACTTCAGCCCAGACCTGTTCTACTTTTAATCCCTAGGGCCACATAATTATGCTAATGGTACTGCAGGATTGTCTCATAAGTATTCTGGCATAAAGATTTACTTAGTGAAAAAGTTGAAGCTACTTATTAAAATCAGGATTTGAGATCACATATGGGTTTCATTGGTAGGCAATTCCCAATTTATAAATGGGCTTGGTTTAAAAATTTCCTCATGTTTAGCTGAATGTAACTCAACCTTGGGAAAAGCAAGCCAACAGTGAGTCCAGAGAGAATAGAATTTGATGAGCTTCACTCAACAAAAGAAAGTTGGAATCATTTTTAACACTGATATTTCCGACTAGCATGCTGGATCACAAGAGAAATTTGCATTATAAAAACTTAGAAATTTCACTTAAAATGAGCTAAGAATCTCTGTATTACTTTTTTTATGTGAAATGCAAATATTTCATTATAACAAATGAGAATGCAAAACTATTAAATAAATCAAAGTTGATAGTTTACAATTAAAATACAAGCCGCCCATGTGTATGAAGGTGGAATTGGAAAATAGGTGGAATCTCTACATCTGAAGCTCTCATCAGGGTTTCCAGCCATCGATCAGATCATGCAAAACCTGAAAAACTGCTTAACTCTAATCAAAATGTTAGCAACCTCAGTTTATCTCCTTCCTCATTCCGAGTTCCTTGGGTGAACTCTAGTTTTATGAAAAGGAAGAACAAGTGACCAGAATCAGCTTTGGTGAAACCATGTTGCCACAGTTTTTAGACAGAGAAAGACTCCCATAGTACCCAGAGTTTGAAGGTGTAATGACTTTCCAGCAGTGGTGACCAATGCTATTGTTGGCTTTCCTATGGCTGAGCAGAAAGGACATAAGATTTGAAGTAAAAGTCCTGATACAAAGAACATGGAACCACTCATTGTCTTAGAGCAAAACTCATCTCTTAAGAAAAGTGATTCCTTCAGAAACTATAGAACAATTGTACCTTCCATCACCCTGTCTCTAACAGGCCTTTTTTAATGGCTGGTTATGATAGCTCTTATTGGTGTCCAGAGTGGGATATTGTTGTAGAAAAGAGTGTGTGTTTGTATGTGGGGTGTGTGTGCATGTGTGTGTGTAGAGAGAGAGAGAGGTTGATTTTCAGAGGGTCTGTTCCCATCTCATTTCATAGTTGGCTGGTAACTGTAGTGGGTGTGGGGAGTGAGTAGAGGTGGAGGTGAGGATCGGGGCCTGTTTGTGAACATTGATTTGCTACATTCCTTAGTGGTTGAGAAAGTTTAGCCTCAATGCTTAGTAAAACCAGCACCTTCTGCTAATCCTCAACTGAGTGCACACACTGAATAAGAAATCAAAGCTGTAAACTCCTGCCACCACGAGAAGGTCAATCTATCCTATTTTATATGACACACACTATAGTGGGGCTACAAAATTCCTGAGGACATCAAGGAAAAGGAGGGAGTCGGCAGCCTGAATCTCACAACATTCTATTCTGTAGGAGGAAAACTCAGAAAAATTTTTCTTCCCCTAGGAAGAAGAAAAAAAAAAAAAATCATCATCATTATCATTTCTACTGGGTCTCTAAATGACCAGGGTTATTTATTTATTTATTTGTTTATTTGTTTGTTTGTTTATTTATTTATTGCCCTCCTGCAGGCATTGTGGGATTCAGAAGAGAGGAAACATAGTTTCCTTGAGAGCCAAATATCTGGATGTTTCTAAGATGTTACAGCTCAATTTTACTAGCAATTTCTGAAGCAATATGATTAGAGCTGAGTATATTTAGCTCCACTGGGCCAATCATCCCATCCAGCAATGTGGTTGTGGGAGGATGGGAGAGAGAAAGGAGTGAAGCACAGAAACTGAAGTGGATTTCAGGGAGAGGAAAGTCCTGTTTAGTTTCTCCCGTCAAAAATGCTGATATGCCAGAAAGAACAAAACACATCACACACAGAGTTGCACATCCTACTACTGATTAAACTGCAGACTCCCGCTAATTTTATCTGCCATTAAAAACATGACTTCTTTTTACCAAAATCAAGACCAAAATGCCAACAAACGAATGAGATAGAATGGCAAATGTTCCATTCTCTCAAACAATATCTAAATCTTTTTGCAAAATTAAATAGTAGTTATTATTGCACTGAGTAGAATTATAGGCTAAAATATCCCTTCTGACTATTCATTACTGTTGTTGATGGAGTCAGGGTGAAGAGGCAGTTACGTCATCATGCACCACGCAGCAATATCACTGCTAGTGAAAGCTGGTGCATTTGGTCGATTCTCTATTTTATTTCATTAATATTTTTTTTACATTATATGATGTTGCAGAGCAGTTGGGAGGAAGAGGGAGAGGGGAAAGGGGAAGGAAATGGGATGGAAGAAGAAGGAAGGAGGAGGTGTGGGATTGAAGCCTGCGGCAACCCCCACATTCCCACAGGAGAGACTGAGGGGCTTCCAGCAGTGGCTTGGTCATTGCCAGGCTGGGTGCAGATGTCAGGTGGGTGTGGCAAAAGCCCTTGCCTCCCACCATTCCACCTCGGAAAGCTCGGGCCCTTCTTGCTGCAGCCTGGTGGTTGTCACTGGGCTGGTTGCGCATGTCCGGGAGGCATGGCTGACTGAGACTCTCGGCCCCCGACTGCCCCAGCTCAGGAGAGCCCAGGGAGCTTCTTGAGGAGGTGGCTCAGTGGTCAATGGAGAGCTGGCTGTGGGTGTGGGGGGACATGGCCAAGGCCCGAGGCCCCCCACCCCTCCAGCTTGGGAGAATCTGGGGTGCTTCCTGCAGCGGCTTAGTGGTCATTGCTGGGCTGGTTGCACTTGTTGGTGGGGTGTGGCTGAGGCCCAAGGCTCCCACCCTTGGGACTGGTTGTGGGTGTTGGGGGGCATGGCTGAGGCCCCTGGCACTCCCCATTTTCTGGCTTGGTAGCCCAGGGGACTTCTGGTCCTTCTAGGTGTTATAGGTATTATTTGGTGAAATGAGACTTTTACTAGTTAATATCAAACTTTGTGTCTTGTTGTGGGTACTTTTTTTTTTTTCAGTTCTGTGTTGGATTATTTGCTGTTCCCACCACTCAAGTTCTGTGCTGGAACTAATTTGTTGTCATTTGCTTACTTCTAAAATGGGCGAACTTCCTGTGGGGACCAGTACTTGAGCTCTGTGGTTGAGCTAAATTGTTGCTTTGCTGCTGATTCCCTAGGGAAGGCTTTATTGCAGCTCAGGTTTTAATGGTTCACTTTATAGGGACTTCTGGCTCTTGAGAGATCCAATGCACCTGGATTGTATAGAAACTGGTCTGGGCCTGAGTCTTTTCATCATACTGCACTCCATGCAATTCTATATTCCTCACCAGTCTCCTCTGAGTGGTCCTACACTGATTGGGAGGCAGATCAGCCATGCCCCAATATTCCCCCAGTGGGTCTGTCTCCCCCACCACCCATGCTCCCAACACTTCCCATGGGACAGGCCTTTGGGCTGACTCACCAGCCTCTGAGTGGCTCCTTTTTCTAGTTGTTGTGGCTCCTCCATCCCACAGGAACCCTGTTAGTGATCTTGCTGGCCTGGAGGCCACCAAGTCTCTCTTCTCCCCTGCTGCCTCCAAGGAACTTCATCCAAAAGGCACAGCTGCAGCTTTTTGCCAGCTCCTGCTCTGTGTGCTCAGCAGCTCCAGCCTGGAAGCAGCCAGGATTTGAAATGGTTGAGGGAATTTTTCTTTCTCTCGTCATGGCTTCTCCCACCTTCATGTACTTTCTAGGTCTCTCTTCCTCTTCCCCTGAGCTCTAGCAGCCCCAGTTTGGCTGTTGTTGCTTTTTTATACTTGTAAATTTGTGGGAGAGAGTGACTTTGGGAACCGTCTATTCTGACATCTTGACCAATTCATGATTGAATTCTTATTATGAGATTATTCACAGATGCTTGGAAAAGTTTTTAGGCCCACCTTAACTCAGTGGTCTTTAATTTCTGAGACAAAATGCCACTGGTAATCTTACCTTTACTGTCTTTACCTAATTTCCTTTTTTTAATGTAGATGATTTGTTCTAAAAACTCTACTAGTGATAGAATAACAAGGTGTCCAAAATCAGGTGCAAGAAAATTAGCTGTTAAGAAATCATTGCCAGGTTCAAATCTCAGCTTTATTACAAGCTAGCAGTCTGACCATGGCTTTAATTTTCATATTGATAAAACAAAGGTGTTAATATGTACCTTACGGTGAGATAGGGGGTGCTCAGTTTCCCTGGGCTCAGGTTACAGAACATGCCTCCAGGTTTCAAGCGATTCCCCAAGGTTTCAGGCACCTCCTCTTGGCCCTTCCCTAGAGGAAAGTTGCTGTTACCAGCTAGACCTATTTATGGCACCAACACAGGGAAAATGGTACCTTAAAGGTCTGGCTTATGCAAGTCCAGTGGCTGGGTATGTTCAATAGGGAAGGGTTATATAACCCTGGTATCTAAATGACCTGGCACTAGAGGTGTTAAAGAACACAGACTATTCTTGAATTTGTTCAGTGCATGTGATAGGATTTGACTAATGAACATGCTCCAAAAAGAGACCAACTGAGTATGTTACATAACTGGGAACCACCCCTTTAATTGAATTTTCATTAGATAGCAAAACTATAAAAGCCGAATCCCTACCAAAGGTGGGAGTGCTGCTCCCTTTCCTGGGGCCAACCCGCACTTCACTGGCTTAGATGTGTATGCTTTGCTTTTGTGTTAAGCTTACTTTTTGCAGGTGGCTGCTCACTCTCTTGAGCCAGCCTGCACTCTGTACTGAACTTTAAGTATGTATTTCTTACTTTAGTATTCAACTTGGTGTATGCCCTGCCCAGTCTCTGAAGTTAGGTTGCACTCTCTCTGTGGAACCTGTATTTCTTATCTGTTACATTAAATCTCTTCTCTCTTTCTACTCCTCAATTCCTTCCTGTGGCAGAGTCAAGGAAGTGGTAAGAGGACGGAGTGGGTTGAGGCTGACTATTAGGTCTCCCAGACACTTCCTCCAGCATCAATGGAGTTGGGAGAATTTACTGAGGTTGTATAACATGGTTAAATTGTGTCTGACATTGAGTAAGTGCCAAATGAATACATTGAAGTTTAGCCCTCAATCTAGGTGAGAGGACTTTGAGTATAATACAGAAAATAGTTGAGACCCCACTTTGAATTTAAGTAGATTCAGATTTTGTTAACTCTGAGCCATGTTAAAACCTGTAGTAGACCTTAATAAATGTAGCATATATCAGTGGGTAATTAACTATGAAAGCTCCTGAAAGTGGACTGTTACATACAAATGGTAGCTATTGAATGTTTGTTGAAACTATGAAGCTTCTTGAGCCTTCTAATGCCTCCCTACCAGAAAATGTACATATTTCCAACCATATATGCCATATCATTCTATCGAAATCCCCCATCTCTACCATCTAATTATTTGCTATAAAGTATTATTCCAGTCTGCCAGCAAACCCCTGGCAGTGTGTTTCCACAAAACCCAGAGGGTTCAACATGAGGAATATGTAAAACTACTGCAAACAGAATTATCTGCAAATCATTAGAAGTCTGAGGTCTACCTCAGTGGTTAGAATTCACTAGAACTGGACAAGTGAAAGTATATTTGTAAGTAATAAAAAAAAAAAAACCCTAAACGTCATTGAGAGTGTCTTTTCCCTTTTATAAGACATTGTTAGAATCTAAGCACTGCAATATGAGTGCCTTCTTGCTACTGAGTGAAACCTGTAAGAGAAAATTGGATTTCATTGAAGTATGAGGTGTTCCAAACACTCATTGCTTCTGTCTCACTTGAAAAAGAGCTCCCTCACTGCTCAGAAATATATTAACATCCCTCCCCTGTCAGTTCTTTGGGTTGCAACTAAGCCAAAAATGAAATTCTCTGGAAGTTGTAAGAAACAGAGGATCTTTGTCATAGATGCCAGAAAATTATTATGAGGAAAAGTTACATTTCATCAGCATTTTTCAAAGGTTGTTTCTTTTCATATTTTCCCCCTCTAAAGTGAAAAGAATTTTATTTCCAGACTGCAGTAAGTTCTGTACTTGTTTGACCTAGGGTGAGACATGGAGTTAAGCCAAAAAGGTCACAAAATCCTTGGAACTTTGTACACGAGAAGTTAAGATCCAAATGGTCTGATTTAGGGATATTCTGTAATAACAAATTATGACTCTGTGGCTTTTGAGGTTTGCATTGATTTGTCATATTTCAAGTAGTGACAGCTTTTGAAATAAGTGCAGAATCTTGATGTTTACACTTCCGTGAGTAAATGTTTGCTGCATATAAAGTCTGCTCCTCTTTTTCAAAATCCTCACTTGCCCCTGACATTTATATAGTCTTTTCTTGCTTTCTTTAGTTGTCACCTTCTCATCTTCTGCACTTTATTTGCACTGCATGAATCCAAGGGAAGAAAATGATAGAGAGAAAGTGAATAAGCCTTACATAGTCCTTAACAATGTTAAGATTATTAATTTACATATGTGTGGTCAGAAGTCTTCCCATTGTAACCCTGACCCTGTTGTCCTGTGTTTCTATTTTAGGGCAGTCCAGCTAATAGTGAATTCATTTAGAAATAATGGAGGTAAATGGGTTCATGGCTATTATTTAAGTTATATTTTAACATTTACTAAGCCTCATGGTACACCTGGAAATTACTGAGGAAGTGAGTCATTTATAATACAGTTCCAGGAAACTTTGCATGATTGTGTGTGTGTGTGTGTGAGTGTTTGTGTGTGTGTGTGTGGACAAGCACACACTCACATGGTGAATCGCCTGGAGGAGCACTTGTTCAGTCAACACGAAAGAACCATGTTCAAGTTTTTCTCTGGATATAAAGAAAAATGACATTCTCCTTCATTTTCTGAAGAAAACAGTGAACCCCCCCTCAAAAAAAGAGGTTAAATACTTTGCATATGATTTTAACGAACAACAACAACCTGACACTTAAATATTTAAACATTAAACATGTAAACATTAACAAACAACATTTAAACATTTAAAGTCCGAAAGTGCATTGGGCTCGTCAAATGTTGTATCTGAGAAGAGATTTCTAAAATAGATGTAATAAACAGAAATGTTTTATTAGCAATTATTACCATTTTGTTAGTCTTTGTTAAGAGCTGATGAAAGAGCATATTTTATGCAGTGTAAGCTGCTTATTGCTTGCGTTTTTTTTTTTTCTTTTCATTATCAGGCAAATCAATTTTGCTTCTCCCAGATGGAGAACTCAAGGTTGTCTTACATTCTCATAACACTTGTTAATTCTTTCTTCATAAGCTCTCCCACATATATTCTTTTTATCCCATTTCTGCTGCATCTTAATTGTCTAAGTTTTTAATACTTCAATCCATCATTGTTTCATAACCTTTCATCTATCTGATCTCCATGACTTCAGTCCTCTTTCCAATCTATCCTCTAAAACCATGGCCAAATGCATTTTCCTGGAAGGCTGAATCCATTATACTACTCCTTCCAGACAAAAGAAAACAAGGAGATCTTTTTAGTGATTTCACATGGCTACCAGATAAAGCTCAGACTTCTCCAAAGTTCTCTCAAATATGTCCACACTGATTTTTTCCTAACTTACTTCTTTGGGGCATGAACCCTTTAATCAATTCAGACCAGTTTGCTCACCAATTCCCCAATTTTCCTAGTACAATAAAGACTGTACATTTTTACCTGTTGTTTTTCCTCTGGTTTCATCAAATAATTGTCAGAATATTCTGCAGGGCTTGTTCCTACAGGGGTTCCAGAGATAAGGCCATGAAAAGATTACTGATAACACAGAGAGTAAATGAGCTTAAAAAAATAGCATAATGGGCGAAGGAATAAAGTTTCCCACACAGAAGAGGCTAAAGTTGTAGCCTGCTTAGGGAAGAAATGCAGACAGAGACCAAATGTTAACCTGCAGAATGAATACAAAGACTTATTAGACAAAGAATGCACAGAACAAAAGTTGGTGGGTGTATTAGTTTGTTAGGGCTGCCTTAACAAAGTACCAAAAACTGAGTGGCTTAAATAGCAGAAATTTATTGTCTCACAGTTCTGGAATCCAGAAATTCAATGTCAAGGTATTGGAAGGGTTGGTCCTTTCTGAAGGTTGTAAGGGAAGGATCTGTTCCAAGTCTCTCTCCTTGGCTTATACATGGCTGTATTCTTGCTACATCTTTTCACATCATCTTCTCCCTATATGTCTGTCTTTGTGTCCAAATTTCTCCCTTTTATAAGGACATCTGTCATATTGGATTGGGGCCCACCTAATGACCTCATTTTAACTTGATTACTTCTGTAAAGACCCTATCTGTAAATAAGATCACATTCTGAAGTACTGGGGTTGAGGACTCCAGCATATCTTTTTGAGGGCTCAGAATTCAACCTGTAACAGGAGGGGAAGTGTCTATGGCGGGTAATCTGTTATAAGTAACTCAATTTTCAATATTGTGTGAGCTTGTAAGTAGGGGTATAAATATTTATTAGTAAGCAGTAGGAGCAGTTTGATGAGATTTATGATTAATTAGGTTACAGCCAATTAGAAATTGTAAGTAAGGCATGTGTGTGTAATCAGAACTGCACATAGTTTGATATAAGGTAGATATGAATATGAATGATGAAGCTTCCACTTACTAGCTATGTGACGATAACCTGTTTCAGTAACAATTTTCTCACCTATAGAATGTGATGTTCTACATATGTAATAAAAATCAATTGAGAAGAACATACCTGGCACATAGAAGGTGCTTGATAAAGCACCATTCTCTTCCACTGCATGTGTGAAAGAATCCTCCCATAACATTGAACAGCAGTTATGAGAATCAAGTTGCCCTAGCTCATCTGTTATGGGTTTTTTCTCTCCCCAGGAAAAAAAGAGTGAACATCTGGAGCACATTTAGCTGGCTGATTGCATTGCCTGTTGTATGAGCCCATTTCTCTTCCTTAAAACAGAAATACCCGAACTTAGTGATTTATAAGAAAATGAAATTTATTGCTTATGGTTTTGGAGGCTGGCAAGTCCACAGTGCAGGGAACACACCTGGTGAGGGTCTTGGTGGTGGCAAGAGTGACCCAAGAGTCTCATGCAGCAGAAAATGGCAGATCAGGGAGAGACTAACTTTTCGTGTGCTCTTCTTTTAAAGCCCTCAGAACTACGCCCCTGACCACCATTATTAATCCATTCACCATGGAATGTTCCTACAACCTAATCGCCTCTTCAAGGCCCCATGATTCAATTACTATAATAGGACTTCCCACCCTTTTTACACTGTCACAATGGGGACTAAGTTTTGGGGGGACATTCAACCCAAGGCACCTGTCTTCTGGGAGCAGTAAAGTGAGACAATCAATAGACATAACCACATTTAATTCTGAAAACAAACATGAGATCAAGGGACAATATTACCACATCATCATTATCATCTTAATTTTACAGGTGAGATGTTGAAGCTCCATGAAGTTAAATAACTTGCTGAAGTAGCCTGCAAGTCCTGTTTTAAACACTGCCATTCTACATGAGACACACACTTGGACATTTGCCATTGTAAATGCCCAAAATGACATGTCTACCTATTTCTGTAGATGGGAAAGCAACTGTGCTTCTTAGTTGTAATATATTCTAGAGAAATATGTCAAAAATTAACAATAGCTAGCTAGAGAGACAGAGAAAGGGTTTTTCATTGCTTACCCTAAATAATTTATAATTTTTGGTCAGCTCCTTGTCTTCCATGCTGATTTATGAAGTCAGCCATTGTTGCAAATGACAGTAATCTAAGGCATGTCCTTGCTCCTCGAAGTTTAAATGACAGGTGACTTTGTCTTCACTTTTTCTGCTAGTACTTGAAGTAGCACAGGCCCTGCAGAGGAGACATGGAGGTGAAGATAGAGTTCCTCCCAACAGCACTTCTAGGGATGGAATGAGTCATATTTTTCACCATCCTGCAGCCACAGACATGAGTTATTTGTAGTGGAGGATTACAGGGCACAGGAAGCAGGTAAAGAAGGGTGTCCACCCTAGGTCAGCACTAATAGCACCTTTTACTGTCCTGAGTAACAGGAACATTGTTCTTGTTCTTGATTTTCTTTTCATGAGCACACAAAGTAGAAACATGGAGAAGTTGAAAGCATAATATGTTAGATTATAGGCAATTAGCACAGAGTGGGTAAAAAAGAACAGAGGAGGAAATATTTAAAGACTGTGCTAAACCTCTGGAAATGCTGTAGTATAAAAATAATAAAGTGTATACACACTGTGGCTAGAGATATAATAGCATCTTGAAAACCAGATAAATGAGGGGAATGAAAAAGCTCTATGAGTTTTCTATTGCTGTATAACAAATTATCACAAATTGAGTAGTTTAAAACAACACCAATTTATTCAGTTTGTGTAGGTCAGAATTCTGATCACTACAGAGATGGTTCTCTGCTCAGGGTCTTACTAGGCTGTAATCAAGGTGTCTGCTGGGCTGTGTCTGCATCTGGAGCTTAGGGTCCATTTTCAGCTCATTCAGATTGTTGGCAGAATTCAGTTCCTTGTGGCTGTAGGGCTGAGGTTCCTATCTCCTTGCTGGTTGTTAGCCAGAGGTTGCTGTCAGCTCCTAAGAGTTGTCTTCAAGTCCTACACAGGTGGCCGTCTCAGAACATGGCAGCTTACATCCTCAAAGCCCGTAGGAGAATCTCTCTAACCTGCCATAACTGAGTCTGGGTATAATGTGACTTGATCACAGAGTAGCTATCCCATCACATTCACAGGTTCTGTGCACAGTCAAGGTGAAGGGATTACTAGACACGGCATGGACACAAGGGGGTGGGGATACCGGGGTGGGGGGAGCATGTTAGATTCTGTATATCACAAAAGCCTATGAAAAGAAATATTAAAATGTCATTAAAAGGACGTAGTAATAAAACAGCCTGAGGTATTGTTTTCAAAACTCTCCCTAAAATCCAAAAATATTTGTGTACAAACACTGTAAATCCTGGGACACTGTAAGATTTTGTGGGAAGTGAGGGTTGAAAATTGCTGGGGGCAGAGGGTAAATAAAACAGTTGTAATTATTGTCATAAATAAATTCCTTTTTCTGTTCTGAAAACTTACATTTTCCTATTGCATCCATGATTCAAGGTCTGACCCTGAACTTTTCCAGTAATGGAGTTTCTGTAAAAGTTCAATTTTAATTTAAAACCTTGGAGGAAGTGTGGGGAAATGAGGCATGATATGAGTCACCTCCTGCAGGCTCCTTCTTTGCAGATGTGGCTACAGAGCTGGATGTGCAGAGCACCCTTTGCCCCCATCTCTGCCAGTGTGTGCTCTGGACTGTGTTTATATTCCATCATTTCTAAGTACAGAGCAAGGTCAGTCTCATGTGAATATGCAATGAGAGAAATCCTCCCTCTTCCCTAGGAGGAGGTACAGTTGGAGGTGTCCAGCTGGCAGGGCATATGGCTGTTTTCTGGAGACATACCCACTGTGACTGTACTGGGTGCCTCCTGCTGAGGAGTGGGAAGCACTTTTCAGTAGTTCTGGCAGGGTTGCTTCTCTGAGATCGACCCTGGAAATCTTGAGGAGAGTGGAATGTCCCTGTTTTATTTTCTCTCCCTGGTAATGACAAATGCCTCATCTCTGTAGTCTCTCACTGCACTAGCATCCTACTTGCTGTTAGTACACCTGGAGGTACCACTGCTCAGGTCTCAGGTTTTCCATCCTTGGGCACTGGCTCCAAACCCCACTATTCCTGTTGTGTCACTTTCCTGTTAGCCTTAACTTGCCCACAGGAAGGGAAGAAGGGAAAATGTGTTCCTTGCACTTCTCAGCCCTCATGGGTCACACTTCACTGTCCAGGGGTCAAATCATTTCACCTCCCAAGTGGCCCAGCCTTTTAAGTTGTAACAGATGAAGGGATAGGAGATCATGTCTGCCAGGAAGTAAACCCTTTTGTTAAATGAACTCATGTACCCAGTCCTATGGTGAAAGGTAATCATTACTGGGCGAACAAGACCCTATTTTAGTATGATTTCATTGCCTAAAAATATTAGATGATTTCCTCCAAGTAATGTGGAAAGTTCAAAATTTACATATTTTTTCAAAAATTCAGATTTATTATTATGTTGCTGGTTGGCATTAATGTTTACTATATTAGGAATATTTTAGCTTGAAAAGATTAGATTTAGCTTGAAAAGGTTAAATTTATAATGAAAGTATAAAATATCTTAACATTTGTATATGCTTATATACATTTGATTGAATTTATTCTTTTAAAAATATATCTAAATGCTCACTTTCTCATGCTGTATATATCTGTTGTCCTATCAGAGTCACTCTTCGTTATCTATTAATGCATGATAAACCATACCAAAACAAACAACTTCATGGCTTAGCACAGTAACAACATTTACTTTGCTCCTGAGACTACAATTTGGACAGGGCTTGGTGGGGACAGTTTGTTTCTGTTTCCCTGGGCATCAGCTGGGGTGGCTGGAGGCTGGAGGGTGGAATCACCTGAGATTTCACACACTTGCTTTGCAGGTGTCTAGTTTGGAAAGAATCAAAGAGCAGGCGGCTGGGACAGCTGAGGTTCCTGGGGCATCCCTGTCTTTCTCTGTGTGGTCTTTCCACATGGTTTCTCCAGCGGGTTGCTGCAGGGTAGCTGCACATCTTATTTGTCAGCTCAGACTACTAAGTATGTGTTGAGAGAGACAGAGATAGAAAGAGGCAGAGAGAGAGAAAGAGATGGAGAGAGAGAGAGAGAGAGTGCCGGGGGAAGCTATATAGCCTTTTACTACCCAGCCTTGGCAGCCATATCATACAGTGTCACCTCTGCCACATTCTATTTGCTGAGCCAGTCACAAAGGCTGACCAAGTTCAAGAGTGGAGGAAATAGGTGTCACACCTGATGGGAGAGAGGCAGTCTGGAAGAGCAAGCAGGAATATTGTGGTTGCCTTTTCAGAAGAACAATCTACCAGTCTTGTGACTGGATTTAGGCAGGTGAGAATGGAAAGCTCCTGAAGGAGTGCATTAGAGGTGAGGACTGGAATTTAAGTCACAAACTGAGAAATGATACAGGCATTTCAAATTAGTGGAAAGTGTGCTGAGTTTAGAGTCCAAAGATCTGAGTTTGAAGCACAGTTCCCTGACGCATTGAAGGTGAGGCCATAAAAAAGTTACTAAACCTCGGTGAGCCTCAGATATCCCACCTATGTAATAATCCTGCTATTCCTCAGCATTGTTGTAAAGGTAAAATAAAATAAACTAATGCACATATCAAAGTGCCTATAGTATAAAGTGCTGTGAAGATGTTAATGTAACCCAAATATCAGACAGTTACCCTCTTTAGTCCTCCAGGATATGAGGGCCATGCTTCTCTCAAAATATTTTAAAAAGTGTCTTTGTGCAGAAAAGAGTTAGCACAGAAGGCCTGAGTCTGAGTTTGCAAGGCTGGCCCTTACATGGGAACTTGGATTTCAGGAGGGTTCCCGCTATTTTGTGACAGGAATGACTTGCTGTGTCTAAACTATGCAAACTTTGTAGTTTATGCTGAACACCTACTTTCCTTCTGCAAGTCTGGAATTTCGATATGTGCTAGGAACAGTGTGCCTACATGGCCAGCTCACAGTATAAACCTTGGACATTGAGTCTCTAATGAGCTTCCCTTCACACATGTTGTCATGACTTGTCGCTGGGGGAATTAAGCACACTCTGTATGATTCCACCAGGAGAGGTCTCTTGGGAGCTTGTTTTGTTTTGGACTTTGTTCCATGTTTCTTTTCCTGTATTGATTTTCCTTTATATCTTTTTGCTATAATAAATCGTACCTGTGATTACAACTATATGCTGAATCCTGTGAACCCTTCTAGCAAAACATTGAAACTAGAAGTGGAATTACGGATCCCTGACACAAGCTCCTAGCCCATAATTAGCAAGAATCCAATTCCCAGGGTGTTCTTTTATCTCCTAGTCACCTCTTGCTTCGGTTTCTTACTTCTAGAGATATTTTTGTTCCTTTCTGATTGGACTGCCCTCTTTTATTATTTCTTTATCTATCTATCTATCTATCTATCTATCTATCTATCTATCTATCTATCTATCTATCTATCTAATCTATCTATCTAATCTATCTATTTCTATCATCTATCTAATGGAAAGGTAACCCAGTTGTAAAATGGAGTTCTGTGCTCATTTAATTATTTCTATACAGTACTCACTATCAGAAGTGTAGTAAATTGAATTATGTTCCCCCAAAACTCCCTGAAGCTTGAATTGTGTCCCCCAAGTTTTATATATTAGAAACTTAGCCCCCACCGTGACTGTTAAGAGGGTGGGAAATCCTATTTTTGGTAATTGAAAGGTGGAGCCTTGCAGAGGTGATTGGATTGTAGGACCGTGCTGTAGTGAATGGATTAAAAATGGTGGTCAAGGGCATGGTTCTGAGGGCTTTAAATGAAGAGCACATGAGAGTCTCTTTTGCTCTCTCTAGCTCCTTTCTCTGCTTCCACCATCTTGCAATGTGAGATCCCCTGAGTCACTGTCACCACCACCCGATGGACTTTGGACTTCTCAGCCTCGGAAACTGTAAACAATAAATGTCATTTTTCTTTATAAATTACCCAGTCTCAGGAATTCTGTTATAGCAACACAAAATGGACTAGTACCAGAAGGTAAGAGTGGAACAGACTTTTTCTAAAGGTGGGAGGTAGTGATGCAGCTCCAGCACACACACGTGGTTACACACCCCATATCTTAAGACTCCTTGGCCAACATCATCACCAGAAATTTTTCTCTGACCATTGTGTTCTTCACAGATATTACCTTGTATCTTTTCCTTTTTCCTCTTGGTAGTCTCTCCACGAGTCTCTCCTCATCCTTCAGCAATTCCCCAAGTATCTCCAGTGTCCTGTTTAGTCTTGCAGAGCACTTGAGCTTGCTTCTTCTGTGTGTCCCAGCCCCGGCCAATCCTGCTGGGGTGGGGCACCCGCTGGTGAACGACCAAAAGAGCTAGCCTGGGAGGGTTTGCCTAAGACAACAACAGTTGCAGCGAGAGCTATAGTTCTCCCACTGGACTGATTGGAATACTTCCATTATTATCAATTTTTTATGACTTAAATATTGGTCATCTATATACACATGCACTAATTTTTCAAATCAACATGAACACATATTTGGTCTAGGAAATTCATATCACCTGTTTTATAGTCAATTGCTCTTTTTCTGCCTCTGGTTGTAACTTCAGGTCACTTAAGGGGAGCCTATAGCATTCAACTAATAAAAAATATAATGAATTCCATTATGTTTTCATTTGAAGAAGTTTCGAAGAGAGGGAACTTTTGTTCTGTTTTCCTCTTGTTTTCTACATAGTATTTTGACAGAGCTTTGGCCGGATTTTACAATGCCTTTTTAACCTACATTCTGGTGTCTTTCTATTTTCTTTTCCTTTATTCTTCCCATTTCTTGATTCTACCCATGGCAATGCAGAATGAAGGGAAAACCAACATTTATTAAACACCTATTGTGTACTGGGTATGACCTCAGGCTGTGTATGTGTGTGTTTGTATCACTTAGTTTAATTTTCAAAACAGCCTGAGAGAAATAGGCATTATTCTCAATGTTACACATATGGAAACAGAGCCTGAAAGTTAATAAACTTGGCCATCACCACAAAACCAGTAGGAGAGGCAGAAGAACTTAAAATCCAGGTCTTCCTGTCTCTAGAACACCTACTCCTTTTACTAACCCGTGCTGAGAGGGAAGGACACAGAACTGTACTAAATAGTCTTATTTTTTCTTTTATAACTAATAAAATACGATTATTTTGTATTCAGGAGACATCCTCATCTGCAAATCTGGGCAATTGTTTTTCTACTTAAAAGCTCTCTTTTCACAAGTTTTCATAAGATGTTAAATCTCCATTTGCAGTTTTATTTTACGTGTGAAAAAGTAAAACTTCAGGCATTAACACACCCTTTCCCTCCACTGCACTTAATGTTCAATTAGGGCAATTAATTCATCAGGATGTGACTTGTTGCACATAATGTTGGCACTGTCTTTACCATGGATGTCACCAGTGTGCTCAGCCTTCTCACAGAAGCACTGAATTTGGTCCAGGTATTTTTAGCTCGTTTTCAGATTTTTTAAAAACCATATACTGTGGTAAGGTGGGAAGACAGATTCACAATTCAGCTCTGAGGAGATGAAACCGATGGTAATGAGCCTTTTGAAAATAACAAACCTGATGCTCCCCTTTGCATGTGTAAATATTCCCAGAGTATGCCTTGTGAGAGGACTGCAGAACAGAGAAAACCAAGATGGTTCTTTCACTTGGCTTCAGGCAGGCTGAGGCCTGAACAGAAGGGAGATGCTCAGAGCCTGGGAGAGTTCTGCTTCCTGATTTTGGAGCTGGAAAAATGAATTACAGAAGCCATATCAACCACTACAAAAGCCAAAGAATTAAGACAAAGCAGGGCCCCTGGCAGGTCTGAAGGGACCCTGAGTCTGGCAGAGGCAGGCAAGGTACAGAGGAACCAGACAGGGCAGGGATGGTGCCTGAACAGACCTCACTCGTAGCTGTTTTGTCTGTAGGTCAGCTTCCATCATTTGAAAGAGTGTCACAGTCAGCCCCATTGATTTTCATTGCTGTGAGCTTACTAGGATCTTTGAGAATGCAGACGCAGAGAGCTGCAATAATTTCATGATAGATTTAGAGTTAAGAGGCCAAGGTTTATGCCTCGTTTTATTCTGCTCTTGCCAAGGTACTTAACTTCACTGATTCTTAGGAATCTCAAAGATAAAATGGAAATTATCTCAATGCCTATGTATTGGGGAAACTGAGACTGTATATTGGAAAGTGCTTTGATATCTATAATGTGCCATCAAGTGTTTATTGTAGTTGCTATAGGTGTTATCTTTCTGCTTGAATATAGAGCTTCTGTTCAACCCAGTAGAGTTAGGTCTGCCCTAATTCTTTAAGGCTCTGGTAGGGAGAAGGCCTTCTGAGCAAACAGTTCCCGCCCTGAGCACGCAGTTTGAGAACATTTTCTGGGCTCTGCTCAATCCCCAGCCTGATTCTCAATTAGAGGTGTGAGAACTCCACAGAGTGTTTATAAGACCATTATCAACCTCATTAGAGGCTCCAAACATATAAGTCACTGGTTCAAAACCCCATAGAGAGAGAAGTAAAACTGACAACAGATTTCGGAAAATCAGTAACAGGTTCTTGAGACAAAATTGTTTTCCTATAAATTGGTGCTGCCTAAGATCATCTGATGACAACTGTGGGAAACTCCCAGGGTTCATGAATTGGCCAATTCATGCACTTGCTTCCTAAAACAATCCAGTTCAGGTGTTTGTAGATTTCAGACTTGTCCCCCATAAATAGTGTTTATACTATTCTGCATAATTTGTTAGGTGGCTAAAACCGAGCCACTCTGGTTTTCTTAGTGAAGCTTGATGCCAGTATAGGGTAATGAATGTGAGCACAGGCTTTGGGGATACAGAACACTAGTCCCTAATTATAAGCTTTGTGTCCATAAGTAAACTACTGAACCTCTTAAGTGAATTAATTAAGGTCAGATTAGCTACTGTAACAAATAAGTGTGTTTTTCCTGTTCTGCTGGTAGCTTTCCTCTAAGAGTAGGTGAAGAACCCAGGCTTCTTCCATCTTGAAGCTCTTCCATCTATAACACATAGTTCTAGAGCTTGCTGCAGAAAAGGAAAGAGCATGGTGGGGGCACAGGGGAGGTATTAATGGGCCAAACCTGGAAGTAGTGTAATCTTCTCCTCACACATTCCACTCCACTCAGTGACATGCCACATCTAGCTTCTAGCTGTGTGCCCAGGAGAAAAGGAAATAGGTTTGGTGACTAGATTAAAGAGGAAGATAAAAGTATGACAAAATAGGAGGATGTGGCACATGGTTAATACTCAATAAACCTCCATGAAGTTAGACATTTTTATCTTCTATTGTCACTGTTGTATGGTTAGCACTGACAACAGTTTAAGACATGAAGCAAATGCTCAATAAATATGAGTATACTTATTATACTTAAGTTTGTGGAAAAATAGAATTAATAGATGATACAAATTTTTCTATGAACTTTTTGAGGATCTCTCTTACTTGTTGAATGAATGAATGAATAAATCTCATGATACCTTACTTATTTTACAAATAAAAAATAAAAGATTAGATAAGTAATTAGCCTAGGGCCACATGACTAGTGAGGAAGAAAGATATGAACCCAGTCTGACTCCAGTTCCTACATGCTTAGCCACTATTCCATATTTCTAGTCATATAATCCCTATAATTAGATGAATAACTAACTATGAGATATAAAAATCTATGTGTCCAGAAGTGCTGAGATGATGCCTGCATAACTGATGTTTATCTGCAATTTCTTCTTTGAGATCTTGAGGTTTTTTTTTTTTTTCTTTTGTAAGGTTTTAGTGATATTTTAAAAGAACAAGGGACATAGTTCTATGAAAAAGTAACAGGAAAGACATTCCCAGGAAACAAGAGAGAGGAAAATGTGTGTCCAAATTTAGAAACTGGACTTAGTGTCTTGGGTAATAAGGAAGTTTGCTTAACATAAGTGATGAGCTCAAAAGGAAGTAAGAGATTGAGAATGGGTGTGTTCATAAGGAGCTTTCTCATCATTATTAAGTATTTAGAATGAGCATAAGGACTGATTAAAGTCCCCTGCAGGTTTTCGGGCAGGGACACAATATTATCACAATATGTTTAAGAATAACGTTTCCTGTGGTTGTGTGCAGCATAAAGTTTTGAAGGTAGAGATATCAGAAGGTTTTTGTGGTAGACCAAAACCCATGGTGACTAAAATCTTTGCTGCAATTGTGTCTTAAAAACTGCAATGATTATGCGGCCAACCTGTGGCTCACTTGGGAGAGAGTGGTGCTGATAACACCAAGTCAAGGGTTAAGATCCCCTTACTGGTCATCTTTTTAAAAACAAACGAACAAACGAACAAACAAACAAAACAAAACTGCAATGATTATGTCTGAAATGTGTTTCAGAAAAAGCTGCATGACCCTTCCTTGGATTGGATATTGGATGTGAAAAGCAGAGGACTTTCTTAGCACTAATGTGATACCAGGTTGGACTGTTTTCTAAGGCGTGATGGAGATAATGTATTCTTCAATGAAGGTTAAGTGAGTGCAAGGAGAGCAGTCTGCCCAGTTATGGGTCACCAAACTAGCATGCACTCTGGGCAGAATTTGGCTCATTTACAGGTTTTGTTCAGATTGTTTAATTAATTTCAATAACTACAGTCAATTCACCAGAGGCCCCACTACTCTATTGTCCCCAGTATAACCACATTACATAATCAGTTTACCTACATGGCCTCAAAATGCATCTGAATTTGTAAACTTTGTCTTACATATTTTCTAATGTCCCATTTCTGCCATTTTACAATGCTCCGCTCCTAAATGGTAGAAGAATTACAAAAATTGCCTTTGGCTTTCATCCTGTAGCAGCACGGTTACCCAGCTCCCACACACAGCTCTTGCAATTATGCATACTTTGAGAGCACAAAATATAGTGTTGTTTTCATGTCAGTGTGTGGGCTACAGACGGAGCGTGAGGACTCTCTAGAAATGCAAGCTGGAAAGAAAGATACAGAAAAGTGATAAAGCTTTGGTCGTGAGGTCTTAGTCAAGAGCAATCTTTAAATAAAATCTGGTCCAGTGAACAAAGAAGCATGAAAATAAGCAATGATTTGATGTAGTTTTATCGACAGAGGGTTCACACAGTGACCAGCTGTGGCCTCTAGGCCTCTCAGGCAAACTCAATAAAGTACTAGAGAAGAAGGCTAATGTCGAGGAGAGGGCCAAGACAAATCACAATTTTTTTTTCCTCTTAGCTTTAATTTTCCATTGTATGATGCTGTCTTTCTCAATTGCAGTGATGGACCACAAGAAGCTGCTGATGATTTAGAAAATCTGGAAGTTAGAAAGACACAACCAGATTGAGAAAAGTATAGAAAAACCAACATGAGTACAAGTTGACTCAAAAATTGTTTCAGGCTAATCAAGGAAACATAGCCAGCATTTTCTCTCATGGCAAAATGCAGACATACTGTTAAAAAGGGTTAATTTGTTAGAAATAAAATCCTCTCTGGTAAGAGCTATGAATGCTGATTGTGCATCCTCTCTTTCCATGCTGCCAGAAGAGTGCCTAATTTCCTCTCCAAGAAAACAAGTGGAAAGTTACTATTTTTTTTTTTCTTTCAAATACAACTCAGTGCGTTATTAAGTGAATTTTGTAGAGTTTAAGCCACCCCCCAACCCCCTTCTATGCTGCATTACTGGATATTGCACAGGACTTGAATTCCTTATTTTAACCCTTGCTTTTGTAATCAAGAGAACAACATGAAAGCACATTTAATATCAATCTCTATCTTCACAGAGACTATGCAACTTCAGAAATGCTGGGTTGGTGCACGAAACCTTACATTTAAAAGGGTATAATTATTTTGTACCAAGGCAATAAGATGGGAGTATACAATGTAATCAAAATTCTTTCAAAGTGCTCTATTTAGATATTCAACTTTCTAATACTCTGAATGCTGAGATGTTATAACCTCCGTATTGCTTCAGGATCAAGGGAATTTTATGGAGAGCCAAATTATAGCTTTCTTTCTAGGACAACAAACACATGATTTATCCAAGAAGAAAAGGGGAACATAGGAGACCTTTCATTTGAAGATGATTTTAAATGATAGCATCTTAATTTTTGGATATAATACTCTTATTTTTGAAATACAATCAACACATGTTGAGTACCTACAATGTATCCAATACCACGATTAGGGCTTTTGCATATATGGAGTAATTATTTTCTCCATCACCCTGTGGAGTAGATATCATTAGCATTGTTTTCATTTTAAAAATGAAAAACACTGATGCTTAAAGGAATTTGCCTTAGATTACACAGTTAACAAATAAGAGAGTGGAAATTTAAGCCCCAACTCTAATATTCTGTTACATACAGATAAACCATTGTTCAAAATGCCTGTATTTTGAAAAAAAAATTTCTAGCAATCTCCTGTTGAATAATTTCAGTGCACTAGATTCCTCACAACTTTGCTAGTTTCTCTAGTTGTGTATGCATCTGTGTGCTTGTGTGCGCATGTGTGTGTGTTGCAGAGTTTGTGGAATCAACTATTTTGTAAAACAAAATATTCAATATTCTTTAGAAACATTTGCTTAATCATCATCTACCCCTGATTTAAGGATGTCAGCATTTGTTCCCCGTTTAAGCCAGGTAAGACTTTGAACTATTCCTTGACCATTCTCAGTCACAACCCACTAATATGCTTCTGCTCTAAGTTCTCTGCCTGAATCACCTGATTTCAACCCTTTCCACATCCTTCCCAATGACCTGCATTTGGCTCTTTTTCTACTTCCATAAAACTTCTGCAATTATCCCACACCAGTAGTCGGCAAACTTAACCTGGAAAGGATCGGATAGTAAACGTTAGACTTTGTGAAACAAGTGTCTGTTGCCACCTCTGCCCTTCCAGCACAAAGTATCCATAGAAAATATGTGAGCGGATGAGTGTGGCTGTGTTCCAATAAAATTTTATTTATAAAAATGTGTGATGGGCCAAATTTTGCCCATGTTATAATATGCTGAACTTTGCTTCAGATCATATCTCTTCCTTTCTCTGAACTCTACTAATAGCCATTTTCATAACCACGCATTCAGTTCTGTTACAGCCTTACACTATTAGCTATTTTTTACTGTAAGTTTCTTTAGGGATTAAATTGGTAGTGTCCTTATTAAGAAAGAAATGAATAAATTATTGCATATCAGTGAGATAGAATGTGTTAGATCTACACACATTCATGTAAATATTTCTGGTTCCCTATGTCTGTCAATAATTCAGCATCAATCACATGTAATTGCTAATTTGGAAAAACCAACCCCTAAACTGTCAAGAAACAGAACTTTTCAAAAACACTGATATTGTTGACTTCTGCTTCAGAGAAGAATTAATAACTTTTTACCTATGGTGAAATATTTTTCTGCTCTTTATATCTCATTTTTAAAACTGATTAAAGTTGAATTATGAGAAACTGAACTCTTTACTAATATGTTTGAGTAGATTTCACTGCATGGTTCAGTATTTTTGTCATAAATGCTGATTACTTTCCAGAAAGATGAAGTTTAGGATCAAAACGCTTAAGTTTGAGACCCAGCTTCACCATTTAACTTGGTACCATTGGATAAAACACTTAATATTCTGGGTCCTTACTTTACTTTTTTGTAATAACAGGATGATACCTGTATTCACTACCTTAAAACAGACAATTAACAATAAATGTGAAAGTGCTTTGTAATAGGTAAAGTAATATAATTATATTACTTTACTTATATTACTTGTTGATAATGCTATGATTACACTGGGGACCCTTTCATGTAGTAAATATATGGAAATTAAATATATACATATGTGTGTGTGTGTGTGTGTGTGTGTGTGTGTGTGTATGTATTTGTAAATAACTGCATCTAGAATAGAGTTAAGGGGAGTTTTAGCCTCATTGGTTTTATATTCTGGAAGCATTTGTTCTAAGTACAAGAAACTTGTTGGAGATAAATTTTAAAAATAAGGTCAAATTAAGAACTTTCTCCCTTGTCCCTAAAAATATAAACAGATTTAAGAGTGAAAAATCTAACCCGAGGTCTAAACAGTACCTAAATGGGATCTAGATCAAATAAACTCAATGGGACACATACCCTGGACACCTGGGAGGACATCCTCACGGTGCTGGGTAGAGAACTCACACTGAGTCAGGAGATCATTCTGAGAGCAGTCAGCAAAGATTGAAAACAGGCTCAGCCCTGGCGGGGCTCAAGCATGGGGGGGAACCACACCTGGAAAAGTGAATCACGGATCTAGGCTTTTTTTGCTCATCAAGTTTTCAGAGGAAGAGGGCACTCGAGTGGGCAAGACCTGGAGAGAAGTGCATTAGCTGCCAGGGATAGGAGGCTGCCACTGGACATTTCCACGTCCTGATAGAGGTAGTATGATATCATGAAGAGAGTACAGCTTTGGGGTCAGGCCAATGAATCTCAGATTTGTTTCCTTACTAATTGTGTGATATGCGCTTTTCTCTAAACCTCATGCTCTCTGTTTTTAGGATATTGTGAAGAAGATACAGGGCCAGGGATGTTGATTGCATTAAGTCAATATTAATTCTCCTTAAGACAATCTGCACCTTAATTTAAGACAGCAAAACATTATCTCCAACCCAATTTCCTGGTTGGGTGAAAATTCCTCAGATTTTGCTAGACTGATGTGTCATTTTTGAGCAGACTTCAGGTGTGTGGTTGAGCATTATGTGTAGATGGGATAAGAACATTAAATTTTAAAAAGCTCTTAATGTGTTTTTGTTTTTCTTTTTAATTGTAGTTTGAGCAAGACTGATTTCCTGATTTTAGGTAGACATACCTACTGGAAAATGTGTTAATTTATGCATATCGACTGCAACATATCAAATTCTCTTCACATACTTCACATAATGGGCTTTGCAATAGCACCCACTTCCTGGATTCAATGTAAATTGAAGATTTAAAAGCCTAGTGTGAGTGTTCATGTTATGCAATAATTTTCCATCTGTTAACTTAGAATTACGTACATAGATTTCCTTTCTATTTTTCTTTTCTGTCTCCTAAATATTTTCTGTCTCCTGATTATAAATAGACTTATCAGGATTAGCTTCTGTATTTATTTCCTTCAGATTTTGAAGTTCATTTCTTTTCTTTGTGACATTCTTTTGCATTCTATGAATTTAACTATTAAGTTAGAAATGATTAGTTTGTGTTTTTAAAAGCATCTCTGTGTGATATGTTCATACTTTGGAGTATATATGTTGTTCAGCATATATGAAATACTATATTAATTGTCACTCTACATATTAATTAGACCGAGTTGTTTTAATTGAAGACAATAACTCTTTCTACTTTAAACAGGATGGGAATTACTAGGGAATATTACACAGCTCACAGAGTCATTGGGAGAGCTGGAGAAACAGGCTCTAAGTGTTCAGGAGCAATAACAGAGCTTCATTTCCATACTGGCCTGACATCATTGCTGCTGCCACCATTAGCTTCAAAGCGATGCCAGCACATCATTAAAATCCATGCCTGGCTTTTGGCTTTCAGTAGCTCGCTTACAAATCAGGGTTTCAGGAGGTACATCTGATTGATGGATTGAAGGCACATGGCTGGACTCTACCCGTAAACAAGCCTGGAAAATACGTTTTCTTAAAATTTTAATTTACAGAAGTGAGATTCAAAATATGTATAGGAAACTATCAATACATGGAGAGATATTCAAGTTTTGGGGGAGCCCTGAGGGACATTAGTTCATTGCAGTCTCCTCAGTCTTTTCAAGAATAGTGGAGAATATTTCTTTAGAAGTTTACTTGAAGGCTGACAAAATCCTTATTTACATATTTTTATTTCATTTTTTATGACTTATATAAATGCTTTTACATAATCATGTCCCAAAATTGAATTTCTCATCCTTGTCTGCTCCCCTCCATCCCCTGCTCCTCATCAGAACCCCTAATTCCCATACAGAACTTATCACAATTATATTTTCCCACAGTTGTAATTTAATGATTATTTTTGGAAGTTCTAAAATATCTGTTTTTCTCACTGGGCAATACATTTCTTGATAGCAGGAACCGTGATTGTTCATTGATAGGTTCCTTATGTATAACACAGATACTTCATAAATATTGGTTTAAAGAATGTATGAATGAGTTTAACATTGTATACTGAATTTGAAAGATTGATTGCATAAGTTTTGGGGGGGCTTCTCTCCATGGCTTGCAAGGTCCTGAAGAATCTTTGCCCAATGCTTAGTCTTTGGGGGGATGACATCATTTTTAATACAAACATTTATGCTCAAGGAAGATACCTGCCCGCCCCCGCCCCCCCCCCCCCAGCCATCTTCCAAAAGAGAAAAACTTATTCATTCTAGCTGGACCAGTAGCCTTTCTTCATGAATGGGCTTCCATGACTACTTAAATCAGAGTTAACTACAATGGGAATTTTATTCACTTTTTCATTTATATATTGAATATCTGCTATGTACTAGGTAGGCTGGGTACCCAAAGCTAGGG
This sequence comes from Cynocephalus volans, assembly GCF_027409185.1. NCBI lineage: Eukaryota > Metazoa > Chordata > Mammalia > Dermoptera > Cynocephalidae > Cynocephalus > Cynocephalus volans. Next base: position 87,695,620 of record NC_084468.1, on the reverse strand, counting down.
ACGCACAGATGATTTGGACATCTTGACAGTCTCACATCTTTAATAACATCTTTATCAGATTATCTAATAAACAATCTATTTTTAATGGAGAGTAAATGAAAGATGACAGACTTGATAATGGAATGGTTAATTTTGCTGCAAAACTGGAGATCAGGCAAGGCTCAACTTCAAGGATAATCATAATTTCACCAAGAAAAATGTTAAGGAAAGCTACTTCAGACAGTGATAATAAAAGGAGTAAAAGTATGTGTGCCAGAGTGGATGAAGGTGGTTCTATCTACTAATCATGACCAGCAATGAAAAAAAAAAAAAAATGGCTAGCTGTTCCTCAGGCCAGGCAAGGATAAATGGCTTGACCACCCTCTGTTGAAGTGCTGTCCTGAAGAGACTGCTCCTTAACTACTGACAATTGGTCCTGTGTTTTAAGCCACTGTTTTCATTAGTGTTGGTAACTTTGTACTTCTCTGTTCATTCTTGCTGATCCTACTCCCTTTGTGATACTTTATAGAAATTGTAATATGACTGGCCAAGGAGAAGATGACATCTGCAGTCATTAAACATAAGTTACTTTTTCCTAGCAAGACCCACCATCCCCCCATCCCTACCCCCAGCCTCTTCAGGAGCACTCACTGTAAGTCTCATTCCTATCAAGACCAGACCAATGTGGACTCAAGTTTTAATCGTCTCTCTTTTTTCTTAAGCTGTCACTAGCACTTGTCAACAGGAGGGACACTAGGTGTGGAGTCAGATAGACCAAGTAGAAATGCTGGCTTGGCTACTATGACTTTAGACCTGTGACTTCCCATCTCTTAGATAGTATTCTCAGCTGGAAAATGAAGACTGGAATACTTCCTAACAGAGTCGGCAGCATAATCATGTGAAGCAGCATAAGCAAAAGTGCACATAGCACTTATTTTCATGCTTACTCTTATAGTTGTAGCAACTCGATTGTAACCTAAACAATCCATATGATAGGTTTGCTTGTCCCAAAGCTATTGCTACTATCCACTAGGTTTAGACGATCTCAATGGTGCTTTAACAGTTAACGTTACCTCAGAATTCTTAGGTCTACCTGACCTCTGAAATCCAAGGTGCTATAGAGAAAGTCCCACAACTACAGCTGTAGATCTCTGAAAATGCCTGATTCTTCAATAAGCGACATGAACTCTAAGGAAAGAGCTGGGATCAACTTTGTATTTCTCCACTGGACCACAGATGTGAGTTTTCTGTGAAATAGATTCTCAGAACATGTCAATAAAGACATTTATATGCACATCTTCTAATCCATTCTCCAACCCTAAATAAATACCTTACGCTGTAGCTATGAAATATTATAAGGTACTGACTCTCCCCAAACTAAACCAAAACGTGAGAAAACAAAGATAAGTTATTTTTGCCTTCCTCAGTGAACTTATGCAAGCTAACTTCTGTTTCCTTCCTCTCTTGTATGCTCACTCTCCCCCATCTTCCCCTTTTCCATTTATGAGGAAGGAAAGCAAGACCCTGCCCGTTTCTCTTGAGGTTATTATTGTGACTGCTAGGCACCTGCGTCCTGCTGCTTCTTTCGTGCAGAAAGCATTAAGCCTTTCTTCCATTTGCTTCAAGATGCTTTAAGAATCATGTCAGTAGGATATAATTAAAAAAGACAGGAACAGCAGGGAAAATGCCAGACAATTACTAGGAGACACAGGGTAAAAAACGAGGTTGAGACAAACTAGTTTATATGGAAAGAAATTCTGATTAACACCACAGTTATTATTTGTATTTAACATGTATTGAGCACCGACATGAAGTTACACACTGTACGGAACGTAGAATTAGACCCTTTTCTACCAGGAAGTAATTTAACAGTCTTGAGATTTTTCCAAAGCTGCTAGTCTCAGATGGTATTCTCCTGGGAGGAGGGTTGGAAGTTTCTGATCCTACGTAGATCTTAGAGTTTTTATGAGGGAATAAATAAGGTAATGAACTTGAAAATGAGAATTGCTCAAAGCGAGCACTCAATATGAGTACTTCCCACAGAACGGGAAGGCAGGCTTACTAATTCCTAATAGCATTAGACACCCAAGTGAAACTGCTGGCCTGCTTGAGAAGGTTCCTCTCAATTTGAAGAGTACAAATTGTGCCTTCCTTTCACAAAGTCCCCGAAAACTACTGTATTTTAGTTTTTCTTGAGTAAATGTTGAGGCATTTTTCAAAGTGCTTGAATAATATCATCAAATTCAAATATTTAACTCTGGGTATTTCAAATAATATCAGAAGCTACTTGAAGGCAAAGTTTATCTTTTACATCTATGTTGATCTCATACCTAAAAGTGGACCTGATAAAAAATAGGTGCTGAAAGAAACTTAAGGAATAAATGAATGAAAACAATGAAAATAGTTTAAAAGTCAAACCAACAAAAAACTTTTGAATTTTCCATACAGAAGTTACTTAGAGAGATTAAAAAAAAAAAAAAAAACTTTAGTCAGACATACCAAGCTGTGACGATATGCGCCATAAAACGTAACCAATACTTGCAAGTGGCAATGATATGACATGTAAGAGCCAAGAAATTGTCTTTCTGTTGTGCTTGCTATTAGCCCAAACTTTGTTCAGTCCAGTTAATTCACATTTATCTGGTTACTCTCAGGCATGAGCTGCTTCATATAAGTGCATTTTCAGACAAGTAAAACTTACTCTTTTAAGTGTTCAGAACTATTTTGGATGGGTATCTTTCCAAAATATGTATACACCTCCTTTCCTTCCAAAGCAGAGCATATTCTGTTCAGTTTTGATCTGCACATTCTTGGAGTCATGTTGGAACTTTGGAGCAGAATTTCTAAATAACTTTCTGCAACCCCCACAGCTGAGGACACAGACTCTGAGCCTGTTGTCTTCCCAACACACAACTGAGACATCTGAGAATTCAAAATTCCAATCTGGTTTTCAGGTGGTTTTGAAAGATGTTTGTCTTGTCTAGGTAGAATATATTTTATTTAAGAAATGTTTTTAAACTTGACTTCTATGTTAAAAATAATTTGGCCTCTGCTTATATTCTCGTCCTAGGGTCAGGAGAAGGTAGGCAGGCCTATACTGAGGTTCTCAAGGCAGACGTTCTCAAGATACAGAGAAGAAAAGAGTGTGATTAGCCATCTAGGTCTTTTCAAGAAATCGCCTTCCTCTCCACACATTCTACTGAATTGAAAGCTACTGGAAAAGACTGGAGATTAATCCAGCTCAAACTGCCTTTACTCTGGACATGTTTAAACTTAAATGGAACTCTTAAATGCTAAATATTTCTCTAATTCTGCATAGTATATTCTGTGGGCTACAAGTGCATAACCTTTGTACAGCCATCATTAGGAAAGGCACACCTTAGAAAAAACAATTTAACAGGGTCAGATCTGTATTATTGTAAATTATGAAGATATCCCTGAGAAGACTTGCCAGTTTTTTGTTTGTTTGTTTGCTTGCTTGCTTGTTTTAGGACAACCTTGTGCTTGTAAAAACATGGTAAAGTGATTGGTTTTTTTTTTTCTGCTTATGCATGTAAATGAAGTGATGGCTCTTATTTTCTCAGCTAATTGATTAGATGGAACTGCCAGCATGTGTGACATGATTTACCCTGAGCTTCGTCTCCTCCATGTTTTCCCATACTCACTGAAACACTCATTGGTAATCAAATGTAAATGTAGACTTAGCCAAGAAACACATTTCTCCCACTTGATGGCTTGCCTTAACTATATCTGCTCTTTAAACTGTCTGCCAAGGCCAAGCAATCTGCTACTCCAATCAATAGCCCCTCCCAATATGATATTTCCCCCTAATGGGGGCCTGACTTCTCAGTTCCTATTCTGAAGCTGGGTTATAGGCTTAAATTTCTCTTTTTTGAATTGGAAACTTGCAAAACCAGGTGCTTTTCCTATATCACTCTCTTTACTTTTCAACAGCACCTTCTTGGATTATTATTTGCCAATGATATAATGTAAAGAAGTAGAAAATATACTGCTTTGGGTACAGTTTGGTGGAGATTAAACATTTTCTAATGAACTATAAAGTAAACACTTAGAAAGGGAATTGGAAGGAAATTTTCACAGATAATGAAAATGTGTGAAAATTATTTTTATTACATTAGTTTCCACTGCTGCAGTATTTTGAATATTTGCCAAACCGTGTGAGTAATTAGTGTGGTTTAAAAGCCAAACATGGTGATTCTGTTGTGTGCGAGAAATAAATTTATTGTGCATGGCTTATTTTTCCTACATTCTTATATAAAGTAAACATAGCCCAAATGGTTAAAATATTGCTATGTGATTTACCACGAGGTGGTCCTAGACTCATAGGATTACGGATTATGCTTAGCTTTTCAATCCATAGCTAATTAATAGCAATGACAATCTTACATGGCATCCTGCCTTAAAGCAGAGAAATCTAGATGGTGAATATGAATCAAAAGCTAGTTTAATAAAGAAACTCTGCATTTAATACAAGTAGGATATACGTAGGGTATTTGTTTCCCTTGCTTTGACAAATGTAGAAATAATGTTGATTCAAGTTCCACATGTGTAATTATTGAGAAGGTCATACAGAAGTCCCAAAGGTTACATTGACTTTCACATTATTGCATTGTGTTCACTCGTGAGTGCCTCAGGTGAACTCTTCAGTCTTCCTTCAGCTAAACTACTAAGCTGATTGTCAGACTTACCCATTGTTGATGGTCAATAAAGCCTATAGCACCTAGTAAAATAAATCCTGCGCACTCTCATGGCACTTGGGTTCATATCTGACCATGAGCACTTCTGGTTTGTTTAGCCATGGGTTTTCCCTCAGCCATGAAGATGAGCTTTGAGGTGGGGAATTCTAGTTTGGGGTCAGCCATATAATTCTTAACTGAGAGACTGCAGAAGGCAAGAATGACCTGACAGTCCCTATTTCCTTTGCTCCATATAATTCTATGGTTAGACACAAAATTAAGGAAAACATAAGGCAAACATGGTATAAGAATGGAACTTGAAAGACAAAAAGGATGACTGTGTCATTATCAGAAGTAATACACTCTGATTTAGAGACTGATATGAGATTTAAACGTCAATGCTGTGTATTGGATATAACGTGTTGGAGTGTTGGAGTGAGGCAGACTTGTGCTTGAATCCTGGGACTGCTAACTACTGGCTGACCTTGGCCTAATCACTTAACATCTTTCCACTTTGGTGTCTTCAGTATGCACAATAAAATGTGTATAATAACACTAACCAGGCAGATTTATTGGGAGGATTAAATGAAATAAGGCCCAGCACTTAGATATTCAGTAAGCAGAAGTTATTATTTTTCCATTAATATTAACAGTAGTGACAAAGTTAAGAAAATAAACTCCTATCAAAATTTAAATAAATCTGCTCTCCCTAAATCTGAGAAGGCTGTTCAAACGGAAGCAAACAATATCGATTATATCTCTGATGGGAACATCATATTTCAAAGCTTATACCATTACAGGTAGTCTCATTGGGGGAAGGGGTAATCCACTCAGGAACTTAATTTAGCCAAAAAGTCATTTCTGTGGATATTTTAATCTTTTAGGTTGTTCATCATCTCTGTAGAGGGGAGGATTGTTGGAAATTTATTATCTTAATGGACATGTTTTGCTTATCCTGGCAATATGAGGCCATTTCAGTGAACAACAAAATTTTAGAAATCAAGAAAATAATAAAATATACCTGAACTGGAGCTCCAACAAGTAACCTTTAATAAAAATCTAGGCAACAGCCTGCTAACAAAGTTTGAAATCCTGTCAGAGAATGGGGAACACGAGCTCTGGTCTCATTTCCTTTGTGCCTCAGACAAAAGCACTATTTGTGGTTCTCACAAAAGTAAGTGAACCATATGAATATGACCTTTACTGGCTGTGCATTTGATAATATCATTTATATTCATCTTTTTTCCTCCAGTGTTTACGTATCTTCCATCTTTTTCCCCCTTAGCAGGCTTCCCTGTTCATGGATAGCCTGTACTTTTCATTTCTGTTTCTAGATCCATCAATGTTTCTCCTCCATTGTCATCGCTGAAAGCACATGACACTGTGTTGTCAGCAAACACTTGAAACTGGGATTTGAGATTTACTATTCCATAGTAATATCTCAAATTCCATCCAGCAATAGTTTATTTAATTGAAATATAGAAGGAAAATATTGGCTAATATTTATATGCTAACTCCCCACAGTATTATTTACCCTTGGTATCTTAACCTCTTGTAAATGATATAACCAAAGCTATCTTGTTAATACAATCTCAAGGAGTTGGTGGCTGAAAGAAGAGCATAGAAAAATGAAAGCATTACTTAAGTAAGTCACAAAATATCTGCCTGACATTTATTTTCAGGTGACACATTCATAAATACATATTTAGTAGAGGTGAAACTCTAGGGCATTACAGCATCTCTAGGCTCTCTTTTGGACAGATGAATGACTGTCTTCTCTTTAATTTTGGTTGATTGTTAGAATTATTAGCACACAAAGCACAAAGTTGCTAAATTGGTTCCCTATGATCCCACAGAACAAGGCAGAAGGTGTTAGGAATGGAACTGAGGACTCTTGATGTTTGGTTTACTGCACTAATTATTAAGTACATATCCTCCCTATTAGCTACAAAAAAAGGCATATCTGGTGTTGCTAAGTAAACCATATGTTTATCAGGCAGAAAATGTGCAGCACAGTTTCTCTCCTTTTGCTGTCAGTGAGCACAGTGCTACAATTCTGGAAAAGAAAAGATTCAGAATGCCATGAGACTTTTGCAGCAACACCAGGCTTGGAGCCCTGGAGGGTCAGACAGGAAACCACTATGGGTAAATGAGCGTACTGACCAGCACAAGCTGATGTTTCACCCCCTGCCTACTGGCACATCCTATGGAAATAAAGATCAACCTGGACATGCAAATCATTTAAAAGTATGTGTATTAGTATGATTGACTTTATAATGCTGTTACCTATTTACCACTCGACTCATCCTTTTCAGTAAAAATAAAATAACAAGTGGCAGTGAGGCGCTGAGAAGCCACTGATTACAGGGTATGGTAACAATAGCACCCCAGTTAGAGTCTGGTGGTTGGTTAGAACAGGGAACACCCTCAGTTTTGCTTTGAGATATTAATTAACCAACCAGTCATTAACTGCTGCTAACAATTGATTTAGAAGAAATTATTGCTTAAATAGCAAGAGGTATTTAAAAGGAAAATAAATTAAAACAAAGAACTGCTGGATCCTGAGAAAAAAATAGGAGTTCTTGAAATATAGAGAATAGTGGCAAAGGCTCTGTAATTATCAAGTGATAAACAATCATTGAGAAGCACATTCGTTTATTTTATTTTATCTTTTTTTCTCCCCAGAAATACTAACAGTATGTCTTATAATCAAGTACCCCACTGTCTTTACTAATTGAATGATCCAAAACGAATGATGTTATCAAAAGCATAACCGACGTAGTAAATTGTGGTTTTGGTAAGTTACCAAAAACATTTATGTGAATCACAACTATACTATCTTGGCAATGTATTATGGAAATTTAGTTTACAAATGAAAATTTTTAAGTAAACAAAACAAAATGACAACAACAAATCTATTGTCAATGAGCTGAATCATATGGTGAATTTAATGCATGATTTTAAGGCCTTCATCTTCTCATTCTGTCTGTCCTTGGGTTGGTCTATATTAAAGGTGATAGCCTTTCCTGAGGATTTTTTTTCCGATTACCTTGAGAATGGGGTTTGCAGGAGTTACTGGTTTTGATATAAAGCAGAAATGAGAAAACTAATAGTAAACAAAGAAACGAAAGAAAATCTGTAGTGTTTGAGTAAATTATTTCCCCTTTTTTCTAGTGTCAGCAATTACAATACTAATAAACCAAGTAATATTTTTAACCAAAAAAAAAAAAAAAAAACTGGTTAAGGTTTACCTGTTCTAGATTTCAATTGAGTTTATTGAGCATTTATTTTATTTATTGAGGAACCGAGGAAGCCTTTCACCCTGCTTGAACTGCTAATGGATCGAGATCTTATGAGCAGTTTTAACCTAATGTCAGGGGCTTCCTAAACTTTAAGATGCTTGTTTTGTCCAGCAATTATATAAGAAAAATAGATCTTGTAAAATTTAGTTGTAATAGAACTTTAAGTGGGAAATTTTTGTAAGTCCTCAGAGCTGTAAGTGGTGATTTTGTTGGAGGCCTTCGTTAGAAGTATTTTGGAAATTCATGGGAAAATTTTTGCATGTCACAGTATGGAAGTGGGGTATTCTACTGATGTTTAAAAGTTAGGGATCTAGGAATATACATACAAACACAGAGTATTTTTTGTACGTTTTAATACACACCAAATTTTCCAGGAAAGCAAACACCATAAAAACCAAGAAAAGATTGTTCTTTGTTTTGTTTGGAAATTTACCAGGAATAATTTAATTTTAGAAACTCACATCAAAGACAACAATGCTATTTGTGATATTGAAGCTGCTGATACATATACCTGTTTCAGTTTGCATTTGTAGTTGTCACAGTCAAATATGTACAGGTAGTCCTCGTTTTGCATGGCACCCTGTGAATTGAAACCTGTGCATATCATAAATGCACAGTTTCACTTAACACAGTACTATACAAAGTGAAGACTACCTGTAATAAAGGAGATTTGAGAATCTGAAATTTCCTTAACAGACCAACTTAAAACCTCATGTTATTAAATGAGTAGACAGGCAATATAAAAAAATACTTGAATCACTAAATTACATTAATAAAGCCTTTTAAAAATTCATTCTTTCCATCATATACCTTTAAATATTGAAGTCAAATGATGATAAATTTTGGGAAAGTTACATGGAAATGATTGATTTATGTATGTTTGGGATGCATCTTGATTTGACCTGACCTCTTACATTACTTATTCTTTTTTCCAGTCCATCATCAATTTGCCCTTGTCTAAAATGAGAAAGCTGAGGCATAAAGTAAAAATTATTATTTTTAGATGATACATTTGAATATTTAAAAACTCAAAGGAGCAAACTTTAAAACTAGTAGAATTAATAAAATAATTTAGTAATGATGTCAGAAAAATACTACAGTAGATGAGAGCATTGAACAAGATTTATCACTTCTCCTTCATATAGGCTCTTGCAGAATCTATTCAACGATAGCCCCCACTTCATGACGGTGGACAACTAGGCCAGGGAAACACACCTAGTCCGATGTCAGACAGAAAGGCTTATTTTGAGAATTTCAGCCAAGAGACACGGAGACTTATGTCAATTTGTGATCAGAGCAAGGATTGTGTCAAGCCACTGGAACCATTTGAACCAAATCCAACTGCAAGCTGGATGTTATTATGATGGTCAGAAACTGTGAAGAAGCAGAGGAAGCCAACTAGTAGAGAAAGAGGAGAGGGAATTGAGCAGACACTTGGCCTGAGATCTGAGGAGCTGCCCATATCAAGAACTTGGGGCAAAACATTCCAGGAGATACTCATAGCAGTCCTTCGGCAGAGCACACTTGGTAGGTCCAAGGTATAGAAGGAAGAGCAGAGAGGTGGGAGAAGGAAGTGCAGGGAGTGAGATTCCAGACGAGGTCAGAGAGGCAGCCGCCACAGCGAGTGTAGGCTGATGGGTCTGGATTCCCTTACTGTGAATTCCAGCCCAGTCTGTTCTGCCTCTCTTTGAAGCTGTTCCTCCTGGCCATGTTCAGTGAAATCTCACCTTGCTTGAAACTTTCATAGACATATACCTCTAGCAATTGGCATATAAAGCCTGAATCACAGATTTTTAAAAATATGCTTAATCTTCCCAAGGATATTAGGTCTTAGTAATCAGGAGCCATGAATCTTGAATATTCATTGGCTCAATAAAGAGGATGGACAATAATTGAATATTCCTGTCAGCAGCCAAATTTCCTTACTGTGATTTCTCTATAGATGTTCTAAACCCATGTGGCACCGCATTGTTAAGTGAGGCATCTCCTTGTCAAGTTTGCTTCTCAGTGAACCTGATGACAATGAATTAATAAGTCTTTTGTTCAGGGCTTGTATGTTTGAATGACTAGGAAATGGGGAGCACCATGTTGTAAATCCAGGCAAAGTGACACAGCCATATAAGTAACATTTATTGAGCCCCTCCCATGAGACAGAGGACAGAGGTTGTACTTAATGCTTTATAAACATTTCTTGTCTAATCTTCAAACAACCCTATGAAGTCACAACTAGTATGTGGGGAAATCAGTCATCCAGTCAGGTTGGTTGAACACTGAGCCCATGCTCTTGACCTCAAGGTTAAAGTTGCCCCAGTTTTTCTGAGTGAAATAAGATGATTTGCCTTGTTCTCAGGCCTACTTACACATTCACTGTTTTCTTCCTTTTACAGATGGCTGGGGATTCTTATTTTACTCAAATATTTACAAGGCTAAAAGATTGAAACTTGCAGAAATGAATTTATCCAGGAGTCTTGTTCTTCTTGTAGCATTTTGTGATCTTCAGGGGTTTTTTTGGGTTTGTTTGTTTGTTTTAATATTGACTAAGACATTTCAATATACCTAGCTGTGCTTACTACTTACAAGTGGGGACTTACAGTCAAGATGGCAGAATAGATGGTCCCCAGTGTCACTCTCTCCCACAAATCAACCAATTTACAACTATAAAAAAAGCAACAACAGCCAAGCTGTGACTGCTAGAGCTCAGGGGAAGAGGAGGAAAGACCTGTGGAATGCATGAAGGTGGGAAAAGCCATGATGAGAGAAAGAAAAAAACCACTCTGACCGTTTTGAGTCCCAGCTGTTTCCAGGCTGGTGCTGGTGACTGCACAGAGCAAGAGCTGGCAAAAGCTGCAGCTGTGCCTTTTGGATGAAGTTGCATGGAGGCGGCAGGGGAGAAGAGGGCCTTGGTGGCCCCCAGGCCAGCAAGACTACTAACAGGGTTGCCATGGACCCACATAGGCGTGAGGAGCAACAACAACTGAAAAAAAGGAGCCACTCAGAGGCTGGTGAGTCTTTGCAAGGGACTGGCACATGGCCAGTTCCATGGGAGACAGGCCCACTGGGAAAACCATGGGGCATGGCAAGGACATCTGATATGTCCCCCAATCAGCGTAGGACCACTCATAGGAGACTGGTCAGGAATGTAGAACTGCAGGGAGTGCGGTTTGATGAAAAGACTCAGTCCCAGACCAGTGTTTCTACACAACCCAGGTGCCTTGCATTTCATTAGAGCTGGAAGTACCTATAAAGTCAACCGTTAAAACCTGAGCTGGACAAAAAGCCTTCCCCAGGGAAATAGCAGCAAAGCAGCAATTTAGCTCAAGTACAGAGTTCAAGTGTCGGTTCCCACAGGAACTTCCCCCATTTTAGAAGTAAGCAAAGGACAATAAATTAGTTCCAGTGCAGAATTTGAGTGGTGGGGACAGCAAATAATCCAACACAGAACTGAAAGAAAAACAAAGTACCCACAACCAGAGACAAGTTTGATATTAACTAGTAAAGGTTTCATTTCATCAAAGAACACCTATAACACCTAGAAGGACTGGAAGTCCCCTGGGCTACCAAGCCAGATTGGGGGAGTACTGGGGCCTCAGCAATATCCCCCTGACATCCACAACCAATCCTGGGGGGGGGGGGCGGGGATGAAGGCCTTGGCCACATATCCCCAACATGGACAACCACTCCAGTGACAATCCCTGAGCCACTGCAGGAAATGCCTCAGGGTCTCCCAAGCCAGGGTGGTGGGAGGCCTCGGACCTCAGCCACACACCCCCGACATGTGCAACCGGCCTGGCCATGACCACCAAGCCACAGCAAGAAGTGCCCTGGGTTCCTGAGCTGGGGTGGTGGGGTCGAGGGCTTCAGCCACACCCCCCTGTCATCTACACCCAGCCCAGCAATGACCAAGCCACCACTTGAAGCTCCCTGGTCACCCCTGAAGGAATGAGGGGGGTGCCACAGGCCTCATCCCCCCCTCATCCTTCCTCCTTCTTCCATCCCATTTCCTTCCCCTTTCCCCTCTCCCCCTCCCTCCCAACTGCTCCGCAGCAACATCCTAGAATGTAAAAAGATAATATTAATAAAATAAAAAAGCAATTAAGAAAAATAAAACATGAAAAAAAATACTTACAAGTGGAGTATGCTGTTAGCAAACCAAACTGTTTCATTATCCCTGTATTTACGAGAAAAAACATGCAAAAGGTGTATTCATTTTCCTATTTGAGAAGAAAAATTATCCATAAGGTCTTGTGAAATTTTTGATAATGCCATTATTTGTTTTTTGTATATATCTAAGGTTCAGATAAAATATTTGAATACTTGATAACTACTAGATTAATGAGAGCTAAAATGTTATCCTGATAGGAGGTATCGTGACATGTTGACTTATTTATTGTCTTTAAAAACAGTAAGCAGTAAGCAGGATTTGAAAGAATACTGTAAGTATCTACTAACAGTTTATTCTATAAACAATAAGAACAATTAAAATCATATTTTATCTACGAATTTCTTTGACAAGCTTCTCCAGGCTAGGACCAGCTCCAACAGATTGCAATTAATCTTAGCTGGATTCTAACTTAAACAGAAGTTTATAGTTTGGCAATATTTTCTTCAGCCTAGGAGAAACTTCAGGGTGTTATATTATTGGACTAGGACTTGGCTATGAGGCTGGAGTTGGCTGCAGCTGGTCCTGGAGAAAGTTTTGTCTGTGCTTCTCATGCAGGGTCACCCACACTACAGTAGTTTGTGAAGCAAAAGGCTAGAAACATCAGTTTTATCCAATGGAAGGTAAATGAAAGAATCATTGTTATGTTACAATAAATGTATAGAAAGCAAACGTGGCACTGATTTTTAAATATATAACAGAGGAATGAAAAAAATGCCATGTTTGGAATACCTAAATTCAGGTTTCAATTCTCTCTGCCATTTGGGAAGAAATTGACTTTATCATTTAAGACCCAGACTTAAGCAACTGTTGTAGTTTGAATCCCAGTTTTGCTGTTTCCTGACTGTGTGGCTGTGGCCAAATTATTTGACCTCCCCATTTCTCAGCTCCCTCCTCTGTAAAATGGGGATTATACTTGTACTTGCCTCCTGGGCTCGTAATGAGGATTACATGAGTTAATATTTGTCAAGTGCTGAGAGTTTTTCCTGGCACATAGTAAGTGCCATATAAGTGTTTGCTAAATAAATTAACTTAAATTGGGACTTTAGCAGTCAATTTTGAGAAATTAAAATTTTTAATTAATTTGAAATTTAAAAATTAATTTAAAATTTGTAATTGCTACTACTGTGGGAAGGACCGACTCTGAGAATGGTTGGGAGATGCCTGAGAATGGTTGGGAGATGCCTGAGACCCCACTTCTCCTGCTCCTGTTTTGATTCCCCTTCTCTCCCTCACCTGGGGAGCTTATCTGTGACTATATTTACACTCTAACCCTCACCGAGCACTGAAGCCCATCTTTTGATTTTAAATCCTTTGTTCTTTCAATTGTCCCATATATTCTAAAGGGTATAAATGTGTCTCAGAGTATTGCTTCTCAAACTTTTATGTGTATATAAATCACCTGGGAATGTTGCGAAAATATAGATTCTGAATCAGTATATCTGGACTTAGGCTTCAGATTCTGCATTTCCAACAAGCTTCGAGGTGATGCCCTTGCTACCTTCTGGTTCCAGGACCATGTCTTAGTTTTTACCATCTTTAACAAAATACACATATCTAACACCAATTTAAATATGTGCTTCTACTTTGGATTCCAGGACCTTATAAAATTATCACACAGTACTGTGAATGAGAGAACACTCTCTTCTGCTCTTTAATGTCTCATGATAATGAGAAAACTGAACAAAATACGACAATATTTAAATGCCCACTCATCTGCTCCTTTTCTGGTGCACTCTACTGGGAGGTGAGCAGAGAATTTAAAACGCCTGGCCTCCAGGTTGATATGCTCCATGAAAATCTGACCATGGAATCTTCAGAGAATTTGTGTTCTGTAGTTGTAGGCAGAGAATCTTTCTGGACCCAGCAGCATATGGCAGCCCTGTGAGTGGTATCCCAGGTGGATGGGCAAAGTGTGACTCTGACAGCCACACATGGGCTTTGGGAACCCGAGGCAGGGCCCTCAGAGGGAGCCGCAGAGGTGGGGATGAGCTCAGGAGGAGAGATGGAGCAGGAAGCCCTTTCCATGTGCTGTGCCAGCATTTTGGAGCTCCGTCCAGGGCTGAATTATTAACACAATCCAAGGGGAAATATTCACAGAGATTTTCCCTGTGGGAAACTCACAGGAACACTCTTTCTATCCTCTCCACCTCCTCCCAGCATCCTGTGAGAACACCTCGACAGTGCTACGAGGTTAATGACCACGTAAAACCATCAGTAGTTTTTCAGCATTTCTAATTATCCAATGCAATAATTGGCTCTTTGGATGTTTGTCAAGAGACCAGCTGCTGAAAATTTCTTCCCAAGAATTTTTCCTTTTCCCCAGAAAAAATGAAAGTCTTATCTTCAAAGTAATAGTTTACTTCAAATACTTAAACATTTGAACTTTACAAGGCAACATTAAAGTATGTGCCTTTTTAGGAAAAGTAGTGATATAAAAATAAAATGTAGATTCAGGAAACATATATCAGGGGATTACAAACCGTTGAGGCACTGGGCAAACTCTACTGAACCTAATATATTTTACCAATTTGGGGCTCCCTGGGTCTGCCCAGAGTAGCTGAATCTAGGAAGTGAAAATGAACACTGCCAGGTTGTTCTTGATGAGTAGGCATCCAAGCTGACAGGCAGCTATGTCCAGCAAGTGCCATCTGCTGTTCCTGGCAGTGACCAAGGCCACAGGTTGAAGTCCTTCTGCAACACCGTGGCTCCCAGGCTTACCCAGTAAGGTGCTGGCACAGGTGGCATGGCCACAGCTTGCTTTCCTGTACCCTGTGCTGTGAAGAAGTCCTGAGAAAATTTGATTTATATCTCACCATCTTTAGGTTACTTGCTCTGATTATTGTATGGCTTTGAAATAATCTAGAATGTCGTCCAAAGTGCAAGAGGTCATGCCCAAGAGAGGCCAGACCAAATTACAAACCAAAACCTCTCAGCTACTTTGTAACATTAACCTAGGAGTCAGGGCTTTCTCATTCTTGGATCCTTTTCTGGGGAGCATGTTCTTTTCCCTTTATTTCTTTTTAGCTTTCCTCCTTTGCCCTTCTACCTGCTGCACCCCTCCACTCCATGACCTGCCTCACTACTGGATCCTTCACAGTGGAGTAGTTTCTCATTAAACTTCTCAGGGCCTCAGGTTCAGTGTTTACAAAATGGGGATAATAATAATAATTCAGCAAGATGATGTCAGTAAAATCACTCTGAAAATAGTTCAATGTTCAAAACTAATTTCTATTGCCATTATTTGATTAGGAAACAGTAAACAGAAAGGCTCTTCTAAGAACTCTAGTGATTCTGGAAATTTCTAAGATCAGCTGGAGTCTCTAAGTATGCTATAGCTACCTGCACCCTTTTATTTGATGATAAACATTCTGGAATAATTATATTTTCTTTGATTTGCTTCTTTCCCACTTTCCTTCTTTTCTTCCTGACTTTTCTTGTTTATATCTTTCTTCTTTCTTCTCCCTCTCCTTTCCCCATTTTTTCTAACCATCTCTTTCCCCAATCCATTGCTTTTCTTTCTCCTCAGAATAAACACAGGAGGAATTTTGCATGGTTTAGAGCAATATTTCTCAGTGGTTGAATGAGTTAGGTGTAGGTTGAGATTGTCGAAATCCACCGTAGTTTGTGCCTCTGCTATGGTAATTCTTAGTGCAGCTTGCCAAGTGTTTCTGGCTCTCTGCATTGTGGGATGTGGTAGGCTTGCACTTCCAGGCTGCTTGTGACTGGCCACACGACTAGTTCTGACCAGTGAGTTGTGAGCAGATGACAGGTATGCTACTTCTGGACAGGAACATCTAGTTGCTGATACAAGACGTTCCAGAACTATATCTCCCTGGGACAGAAACTAGAAATGTTTGAGATGGTATCTGTTTAATAAGCCTGGGCCCATGATTAATTATAAGGAGGAGAGCTCCTGAAAGATCCATAAGGGACATAGACCGTGAGTGGAAAAACAACAACAAACAAAAAACTTTAGTTGCTTTAGGAGATGGAGAAAGGTTTTTTATTTGTATTATTATTTTTTTAAAATCACAGTATAAGTCAGCCTAACCTGACAGATGCATACCCTAAACTGTGAAGTTCTTCAGGGAAGAGAAGAAAAGAAAGTGGTTACTGTGCATCTCTGCTAGGCTCATTCATAACAACGGAACATTAAATTTAATGACTCAAAGACTCAAGAGACCTGAAGTCTAGGTCTGTTTCAGCTCATTTATTTGCTGATTGTGAGACCCTGGGCTAGTCACTTAACTTCTCAGAACCTCAGTTCTCTTTGTTTTTAAAATGAAGATAATGCACTCCATTTCTTAAGAGACCTGAAACTCTAGTGCTGTCTGATGGCTTACAAGTCAAGCATCTGTCAGGGTAGAGAATTTGCTCCAGATGGTTTAGATAAAAAGCCTGCAATGAGAGGACTGCTGTCAGAGTTTTGAGCAAACAGATGACAATGAGGTGCTTGAGATCTAGCAATAGTGGGAAGCTTTTACCAACCCTGGGTCTGAAGGAGGTGGTGAGAAAAGAGAGATCCCAGAGACCAAAGAAAGCTGAGGCTGCAGATGAAGTTCCTCCAGGAAGGGGCTACAGCTGGAGACGTGTATGGAAGGATTTAGCCACCGTCCAGGATACAGCCTCAGAGCACAGGGAAGTCAGGGGAGAGGTATCCTGGCCTCTCTCTTCTCCGCTCTCCCAAGTACCCTATCACTGCCAAACCCAAGAAGCCTGGGTGATGCAGCCACCAGAGGTCAGGCTCCCAGGGCAAGATCAGGGCAGAGAAGAACAGAGAAAGGGGCCTGTTGTGGGGAGAGGGGGAGCAAACTAAACTGTACACATTCTGATACTAAACAAGATTTTATTATTTATTTTTTCTTTTCATTTGCAATTCAACTAAATTTCAATGAAATGATTTCTCAGATACTCTTTTGTTATTAACCTTGTAGTCCCTGAAAAACACAATAATAAGTATATAAAGTAAGGATGCAGTGATAATTCTGCAACCTTTCTTTTCTTTCTTCTTTGCAACCACTACCACATTTAGTCCCTTCTGTTATCTAGCTCATGGGTGAAGACTTCTTAATTCTTTCCCCTTACAATAAGTTCATAAACCAATGTCTTTTACACACCTTTTTGATTTCACTTTGTTCATCATCCAAGCACCATTTCTAAAAACCTCTATAAAACCAACACATTTGAAAAACCATGCCCCTTCTTGGGGGGCAGCAGAAAGGAAAAGACATCTTTGAAATGTAAATAGTTGTAAAAAACAGCAAGGGTGGGTGCTGTTTATTCTGATCAGATTATGAGTTTATCAGGTTTCATATGGAATCTGGGACTGGAATGAAGTTGTGTCGAATCTTGGATTACGCATTTTGTGCACACGAGTAGGTGGCATGCAGAACCACCGTGCAGCGCAGCACCCATCTGCCTGGGATCCCTTCTACAAAAAGTCCCTTCAGGGAGCAACCCTGGTTCCAACAGAGGCAGGTTCTGCACAGTACTGCATTTAACTCATCCTGTGATTCCACTCCCTACGAAGGTTTCTCCAGAACACGGTGTCACTATTACCAGGTCAGACAAGATTCTTCTGCCAAGCAGGGTGCCATAAAGAAAATCTAGCTTTGAGCGTGAGCCAAAAAAATCGAAGTAGGAACATAAATGTCACAGGACTAGAAGGCAGATGCCAGGTGTCTCCATAGCTATCATTAGCATCAATCTTTCTTGTGCAGTGGCTTTATGCAAGCTCACACATGACAGATAAGTCATTGGCAATAACCTGAAGACTAATACACAGCAAATGTCTCCTTGACCTTGAATCAGCTCCAGAAAAGTATACACAGTGGCAATAACTTCTTTGCTGCATACTTTTGGAGGGGACAGAGGGACCATTACTGAGCTGTGGAGACAAAAATTGAATTTGCCCTCTCAGAGGGCAAAAGGTGGGGTTCTACTTTTTAATAGACCCATTGTAGTCGGTTTTCAGACCTATGCAATTGAGTCTTTCTCTGATTTCCCTCAGGGATGAAAGCATCCAGCTTACTATACGTGAATCTCATGATCTCACTTGTACTCTGCAGGTACAGTGTAACCCAGGCTTGTGGCTTCTAACTCTCAGGAGAACCAGTGGTGTTTGCAGCCTCCACAGTTGGTATGCTAGACACGTTTGTTCCTGTTTTTACACAGGACAGCCATTGTTATTTAGGTGAAAAGATAAGAATAATGATTATTTTCTGTTAGTATTTTTGAAACAGCTTGTATATTTTTGAAAAATTCTACTTTGAAATAAAGACTGAATTATTTAGATATTTTTTCTCTCCTCCCTTCTCTAAGCAATTGTCAATTGCAGACTGTCCTGGAGGTGAACCATTCAATCCAAGAACAATTGGGGAAAATATGTAAGTCTGTAGTTTTAAATGAGTATACTCTAATTCCAACCGTTAAGATGGATGAGCAGGCAGCCATGGAGCATAACATCCTCCTATCTGAAAGGTGCAACCTTATATTCTAGAATGTTCTCCTTGTTTCTGTTGGTTTAGTCTTTTATCTCTACCTCCCTCTCCCACCTCAAATGTTTTCTTCAGCTCCCCTTCCCTAGACTTTGCTTATACTGTATCTTTTGCCACGAATGGCCTTCTCCAGCCTTCCACCCATCTGGATCTTATTTAAGATTCAGTTCAAGTCCCTTTGCAGTCATAAAATGTTTTTGTCCACTGAAAATGACTGCATCTCTGAATTCTGTTTTTGATTTTAGTAGCACTAAAATATTCTCTAATAATTTGTAGTGTTATTACATTATTTCCCTAAGTAGATAGCAAGCTGCATGGCACCTAGGTATGTGACTATATTATCTTGGTATCTACTATGACAGAGAGCCCAGTGCAAGGCACATAGTAAGTGAAATTAATTACTTGCATTTCTTATTCTTTTTCATAATACATTATTCTCAGAATTCCTACATGGCTCCAGATTATTTCTTCATAGTATCACCGTATTCTCTACCTAAAACTTCCTGTAATATATTACTAACACTTCTATTTACCTGGGTCCTATGGTTGCAAGAGCAATAGAAAGTGTATCAAACAGTAGATTTCTTCTCTAGTGACTCTGTGTGATTGTATGAGAGAGAGAGAGAGAGAGAGAGAGAGAGAGAGAGAGAGAGAGAGAGAGAGAGAGAATCTTTGGTTTTGGTCAGGGCATGGGGAGAGAAAAATTGAGGGATTGCATGATTGATATTTGTATGAGAGTAAGCATACAGGTCATAACAAAAGAGTTAAACCTTTGAGAACCCTCTATTAGTAGATAAAGTAACAATCAATAGAATAAAACTGCCTTGAAAAAGTAACAATCAATAGAATAAAACTGCCTTTTTCTTCTATCAAAGAAGAAAATCAAGTTTTTTATAGCAAAATGGGGCATTTTTACTAAGTGTGATATTTTTTAGTTTTGGAACAGTATCTAGCAAATGAAGCAGTGGAAAGAAACTAGAAAATAGGAAATTAAAAGGTATGCTACTTGACAGCCTTGTCTTATCCACAGTTTATAACTACAGAAGCTGTGCAAGCTTCCTGAGGACAAGGAATGACAGCTTCGATATTTTTAGGATTAGATTATTTATATCTATTTATTAAAAAATATACGGTGGATTTAATGAGTACAAAACACTAGTCATAAAAAACAGGTAAAAGAGTTGGGCTAATTTTGGAACCTAAAGAGATAGCTGTGTTTGGGTCATAAAATCCAAATGTTGGATACTACTAGTGTTACTTACTAAGAGTGTATCTAAGGAAATTGCAGACTCTAAAAAGACTATCTTTTATTGGACCCTGGGAGTATACCCATTTTACATGATGAAATGTTTTAGCCAAGAACATGGCTGTTAAGATCAGTAACCTGACCATACAGGAAGAATATATTTTCTCCAGTATCTGAATCAGTTCTCTAGCTAAGTATATTTTCTTCTATACAAAACCATGTGTATGTGGGTTTCTGTATGTGTGGATGTGTCAAGCTACACAATTTTCCCTTGACAACTTGAAACCAAGTTTGAAATATTTTGAAAATTACATAGCTAATTGTCCATAACTGGATATCTAGGTTGTTGAGAGTGTTTCTTTCTAGGCTGAAGACTAACTTTTCAGGTCCAAAGAGAAGAATATCTGGTCAGATATGTTCATTTTAATAAGATGAACAGGGTTGCCATTAGCCTCTGTGGTGCCATGTGCTAATTAAGAAAAGGCATCCCTTCTGTGCAGGTACAACCCTGTAGGCCACAGCATGGTTCCCAAGCATGAATGGATTTCAGACCCACTCATCCCCACAGCCTGGCACCATTGTACAATACCACACTTTGCAATGGTATGTGGGAGCTCTGAATCTTAAGATGTGAAATGGCAAGCAGCACTGGAATAAGTCTACAGGAGGTTTCACTTATGTTGTAAATCGAGAAACCAGTATTATCGATAACTTAATAATCAGCCCTAGACACTTAAACCACCCTAGAGAGGGGTAGGAGATGGGTGAAGGTGTTCTCGACCTTTTTCACCAATGGACTCCCCTCTATTATGTTTCACTCATAGGGCTCGTGTTTTGAGATAATCGGCCCAACAAAATCAATTTAATTCATTAGTAACTATTTGTTTGCATATTTTAATCTTTTAATTAAATAGATATAAGTGCCAGCAGAGCTTCTGATCAGCATACACAATTATTGTCATATTGATTTATGTGATTTTTAGCCCATACAAAATACATTTTTCCTTTTATTTAATCCATGTGTCGATGTCCCAAGTACATGTGTGATTTTCATATGGCTTTTTGATTTTGATATTTATTTACATACCCTGAGGGTCTCAAACCTTAACTTAGAAATAACTAGGGCCGAACCCCATGGCTCACTCAGGAGAATGCGGCGAGGGAGAGCGCAGGGAGCGCAGGGGCGCAGGGAGCGCAGGGGCGGCAGGTTGGGATCCTATATAGGGATGGCCCGTGCGCTCACTGGCTGAGTGTGGTGGGGGCGACACCAAGCCAAGGGTTCTGATCCCCTTACCAGTCACAAAAAAAAAAAAAAAAAAAAAAAAAAAGAAAAAGAAATAACTGCACTGAGCTGTGCCAGAAGTGATCTGTTCCCCTTATGTTTATTCTATTCTCATTATTGATAATCCTGAGCTACAATGTAGGCAACATTAAAAGGGAAAAATATGGACATAGAGTGCTTAAGAAGTAAGAAACTCTCCAATTATTTGATATTCTAATGTGTAAATATTTGATACAATTCTGCCCAAACTTTTTAATTTAATGTACTTTTTTTTTTTGAGGAGAGAAAGCATTTTAACTTCATGCCAAGGAACAGACAGATACAAACAAGCTTTGACTGCTCGTTTCCTGATAAAGGAGAAAACTGGTCACCTTATGTGGCTATTTTTTATAAATTGGAAGGTATATGAAATATAGATCCAATGTGTGCTATTAAAGTCATCAGGACCTTGAATGAATTGATGGGATTTAATGGGAGAAAAAAAAGGATTTAAAGGGAAAATTTTTGGAAGCATGAAATATTATGACTGAATATCAATAATGTTTTACTAAGGAGAACACATTTTAAAACAAGTATACATAATTTAGGAGATATTATGTGTACACAATGTGTATTCTAGAAATATATCTATTCATTCTAGAAAAAACATGGTATTGAGCCTTTGTCTTAAATAGAAAGCAAAGATCTGTCTTTTGATAATAGGTTTCAGTGATTGATCATAATTTTGTCCATTCTATTAGGATGGATAATGTAACATTATTTGAAACAGTGCTCTCAGTCCTCTAGCAGGTCCACTCAGGTTCTTCTGACTGTCCCTGGGTACCCATACCCTGGCTTCAGAGTGCTTGGTCCCTAGAGACTGGCACCTGTGACTCTTTGGAGGACTTCCCTTGGGCTGCTGGTGCCTTGCACCTGCATAAACAGCCAACCAGCATCCTTGGAGGTTCACATGTCCTCCCAGATGGCTCTTACTAAGGACAGACAGGCACAGATTATGAAATCTCAGCAAACTTGCCCCAAGTTGTGACAAACCCTGAGATATAATTTAGATTCCAGAGCTCCCCTGCAGGATGAGCCTGAGGTTGAGACTTTGTGTGAAATTGTACCTTGCTTGTTTCTCCTTCTTTCCTGCCTCCCTCATTTATTCACAGGTTTCTCCTGGGAGCCCTTCTGTACTGAATCACTTGCACACAAACCTTTGTCTGGTTGTCTTTTGCAGAACCTAACCTAAGACAATATCTGACTGTCCCTGAAGTAAAAACTGTTCACAGGCAAGTGAAAACTTATTGCATCTTGGATGCCATGCTAATTTCAAGGTAGGATAATGAAGGTGCCCACCCCCCTCCCCGCAGCAAGGACTGGGAACCATGGCTGATGTCTGGTAAAGCATAACTCAAGCCAACTTTTTCCCCAACTACAACCACAGGAAATGGTGGCATTGTTTTTTATTGTAGACTTCCCAGTATGTCAGCGGGTGAATTAATCCACAGAGGCATAAATGACGAAAATTATAAAATGAGGTAATTCATAAGCATACAAGATCAAAGAACTAGCCAGGGACCTTATGTTTCCTGTGAGAAGAATGCAACACAGCTGCGGATGCACAGTGAGGCTGGAAATTGGTCTGTGTCTATAAGCGACTGAACCAGAGGTGACATTTGGTTCTAGACCTGGCTCAGCTCCTTCCTGTGGATTCCTGAGCAAACTGTTGTTCTCATTCTCTAGACTCAGTTTACCCACCTGAGGACTTGCACTAGATGATACATAATGTCCCTTCCAAATTTTTGTTTTGTAATTCTGTTTGCATGATCATAAACAGCTAAAAGAAAAGCTTGGTGTGAAGCTTCATAAGCTGGAAAGTTTAAACAAATATCAGCTACTAGTGAGTTATACTTTCCTACATCTGAGAGCATTTAGGGGGTTTCCTAGAGCAGCAGCAAAAGAGCTTGCCAAGGATTCTGGAGAGTAAATGCAGCGGAGTATTAAATGGCTAGGAAAAAAGACACCAGATATCTCACTGGTGAAGCAAAACAGCATTTTGCAGCTTAATTTCATTATCACCAGGAATTTATCACAGATACAGGATGTCGGAAGACTGCAAACTCGAGAACCACAGGCATAAAGGGGGAGAAAATCACTCTCAGAAGAAAAGGGAAAGAAATAAAAAGAACAAAATGCAGAGACTGTTTAATTTCAGAGAAAATACTTTCTTAAGCCTAAGGAGTCTTATTTTCCCAGCTTGCAATCACTGTGGGAGTGTCGAGAGACTCTGATGTTCCCTGATCTTTAGTTTATGAGAGGCATGTACTCTATTGTAGCTCTTAAGGGCTCACTTTACTTTCCTACTACTCATCAATTTCACAAATCCTCAAAGGTTTCATACCATTAGGCTGGAGCCATTAAAATATTGAAAATATCCTCAAAGTGCCAATGACAGGGCTGACTTAAGTCACCTTGGGTATTCAGCAAAGGGTTTGTGGGGAAAAAAGAATTACTCAAAACACTCTCATCCCTGCCCTTTTAGCTCATCCTCTACCTGCTGGGACAGGGGTCTAATCAGGTAAAGTCATTCTAGAAAACAGATTTCCAGAAGTGTTCTCAATTTCTCAGTTCTCTTTATATCATTAAAATATTTATAATCAGAAATATTTACTAAAAAACTGCAAACCACTGATATTTCCCAAGGTTGTACCATGAATTTTCTGATACTAGGTGTGAGTAAAATAGAGTAGTTTAGTCAGGCCTCCTTGCCTCAAGTCTGGTTGGGGATGGTGCAGCACATTCTTTGTAAACAAGTTGTGTGGGGGTAGAGTTAGTGTGCATGTGCACCTGGGTACTTTTAGCTTGTTGCTATTCTTGTGTATTCTTCAGTGTGTGTGAAGCAGCAGCTCTGAACTGCTGGTCAGCCAAGCCTGCATCTAGAAATAAAGCTTATTATTACTTCACCCAAGGCTCCAAGGACCTTTTCGTGTTACCTAGCTCATAGACCTGCATGTGAAGGGTTTGTGAACAGGCTTGAGAGGTCTGTCAGCTCCAGCTCCAGCCCTAGCTCTACACTAGGACATTATAGGTATATGGACATTCTTTTTTTTGTATCAACTCTTTACTTTTTAAAATAAATGCTTTTACATGGTATAAAATTCAAAAAGCAATTTTCCCTCCTGCCCCTGTTTACCCAATATTTCTCTGTGGAGATAACCAATATTATCAGTTTCTTGGTTTCATTCAGAGATATTTTACATAAGCAAATATCTGTGGGTGTGTGTATGTGCATATGTTTAACATAAGGCTATGTACCTTACTTTTTCACTTAACATAAATTAGAAATTATGTTAGAAATTAGTACTGAGAACTTTTTCTCATTTTAAATATAGCAACTCAACACCCCTCACTCCCTATAACCCTTACCTCTTTTTTGTAAAAAAAGAAAATAGAAATGCCCACCATCATTTATTTCTTTGTTGTCTCTGACCCCCAGCTAGAATGTTAACTACATGAGAACAAATATTTTCAACAGTTTTATTCACTGCACTCATCTCTAATGCCTCGTACATACCCAGCACATAGTAGACACAGAATAAATATTTGAATTTATTTAATGAATGAGTATGCTAGATTTTATAATTAATTTTATTCTATTGCACATATTTAGCAAAATTTAGCTAGTATTTTATGGATGGACATTTAAGTTGTGCCTGGTCTTTTTTTATTACAGACTCTGCTGAAATGAACATCCTGGTATATATGTCAATTAACCCATGAGCCAGTGTATCTTTAGGGAAAATTCCTAAAAGTGAGATTGCAGATCCAAAGGACATGAGAATTTTTAGTCTTCATAGATAATGCCAAATTGCTGTCTTTGGAGGTAGTGCCAATTTATACTTTTATCTGCAATATATCTATGTATAAGTAAAATTGTATTTAATTTATTTAAAGAAAAACATGATCTGAGATTAAAGTGAAAACATAATGCTTTTTTCCATTAGGAGACTAAACTGGAGACTTAGTTTTAATAGGATTAATATTATTTTATTCTTTGGTTTTAGAGAATAACTATAACAAAGACTAAAATAAATGTAAATTTATTGAAAAGTTTAAGAATTCTCACATCTCCAATTCCTAAATTAAAAATTATGATTTAAAGATATATGCATAGTGTTCCAATAATAAAATCATATCATAAATAATCTGAGCCAAGAAAAATGGATTTTTGGTTATTAATGATATTGATTAATAAAGAAATATAAAAACTCAACTTCTGCACTTTACTGTTTTTTATTGAAGAATTTTAGATTTCAGTGTTATCTAAATTCAACTGGGCATATATCTCATCTCTATTAATTATACTGAAAATGCAATTTACCGTGATGTTAAATGCTGTAGAATTCATAACAAAAAGAAAAATCAAATCTTATAAGTGTAATGTGAAGGAAAAAGTGGAGATTATGTTAAGTATCTTTTACGAAAGCAGTTTATCTAGCTTGTAATTAGGTATATTAAAATAGGTAATTAAACTATTTCAAAGGAGAAATAGAATTAGACATCTTTATTAAGAAATCATCATTCGATGAAGAAACTTGTTGAGCAAGGAACTCCTTTTCCCCACTCCCAAAAAGGAAATAAACCTTGTTTCTAACCTGGAAACAAGGAACTAACATATTCTCTCTATGAGTCATGTTGGAAACGTGTAGAAGGAGCCCTTTAAAATGAAGCACAGTTGTTCATAAAGCTTCAAATAGCAATATTTTCTTTTAAATAGCATATCACCAGCCTGCCCGAAGAGAGTAGTTTTTGCTTTAGATACTAGCAATAAACATGGGAAATGGTTGCATAGAGAATGTGCAACTAGTTTGAAACCTTCTGATTCAAAATATGAAAGCAAGTGTTCAGTGCGAAGACTTGCTTAATAAATACATGCTAATATTTAGTTTTGAAGATGCCAGAGCATTTAAAAGAAGCTTCAAGTGAAATTGAAAAAACCTAGCAGGCTTCAATAAAGAGAAACTTCCATTTATTGATTCATTGAGTTCTTGATGTCGCTTTAATTTTATATAATGTGTCTTCTTTAGAAAGAGGATTTCCAAAACATGAACAGAGGCAGGGTCAGGACTTGAATGGTAGTAGGACTACCTAGACCCTGAAAGTCTAGAATCTGAAAAAACAATAGAATTTCCAAGGGTCAGAAAATAGGTGTTGGAAAGAAATTACGGTACATAATCACACGGGTCATTGGAACCGAGAGATGATGGATCCAAATGGCAACAAGTCAAGGTCCAGGAAGATAATGGACCCCAGAGAGATGTGGCACTTTTAGAGAGAAATCATGTCAGAGACTGAGGAGGAGAGGTATGAGTAACAGCAAGACAGGACATAATCTATGGAGAAACGGAAAGACAGACTAACGCAGAGATTTTCCGAAATGATAGCGCAGCACATCAACTACGAATAAAAGGCAGCTTCAGCAAAATTCTTTCTAATCCTGAACAAGTCTTTCCTTCCTGCCTGTTATCCCTCCTACTGACCGCTCTTCCCCCCTTTTTCTGTTCCACCCACTCACACCAAGGGAACAGGCTCTATGCATTTGGATTATCTGATCTGACTTGGCTACAGGTTCTCTTCCTCTTGATCTATCCAATCCTGACTCTCTAAGGCTCAGCAGTGAATCTTTGGATATTGGAGTCTGACTATGAATACTGGATTTGGTGCTGAACTATCTTCTCTTGACCCACTTGTGTCCATTGGCATTTGGCTTACGCAGCTCAAGATCTCTTATCTTGGGGGCTCTACTCACTAACAACTTCTTTCCTGGCTTCACTCTCTAGATTATCTCCTCCTCCCTGCACCCTCACCCAAAGCTAGAGAATGCCTTTCCCTGGACATACCCAAGGAACATTACCGATGGTCATCCAGCCTCTGGGAAAATAGGACAGGCATCCAATTGCTGTATAATCTAACACTGACAGATATTGATGATAATGGTGATGATAACAGTAATGATAATGATAATAGCAATGGCTCAGAAACTAGGTGCTATGCTGAGTGCTTTTCACCCAGTTTCAAATTTGTCCTTTACAATGTCCCAGTGAGTTAAGCATGATATCATCCCAACTTGACGGAGAAGGGAAATGAGGTAACTTGCTCAAAGTCACATAGTTAGCAATCCAGAATGCAAACCAGGGTCTGTCTGCAGGGCCCACCACTTTAAATGGGCACAGGATGACAGCAGTAGTAAGAGAAAACTTGACCTCTTCCTGATAACTTATTTAGTGACTTAGATTTCTAAAATAAACTTGAGAGGAAACATGATTGGCCTCAGATCCCTGGGTGTTCTGAAACTTCAAGCAACAGCTAGATATGGTTAACCTTAGATTTCACCCAGCTGTCTCTCCAGGTTTTTGCTGACTAGAAACAATGAGAAGGCTGCTGTTCACTTTACCAGGAGCTTTATGGCATGTATGGGTGATGTGGAAAATCTTTATCGGTCTCACAGAAGGCAGTGTGTCCGAGGCTTGCTAGATCCTCTGCAATCCTCCTTTTACCTTTCATGGCCTTCACCGCAGTTGGGTTGGTGCTATATGACTGGGATCTAGCCAATACAATGTGAGGGGAAGTGATGTATGATACCTACAGTTCTGGCCTCTCAAATGACTTGCTTCATCTCGGCTCATGAGTTCCCTGTTGCGCTCTCTGTCTGTCTCTCTCCTGCATTTATATGACTGGAAGAGTAAAACTCCGAGATGCCTGAAGAATGCAATGGAAGGAGGCTTGCTCCCTGAGTCATTCTCACCTGGAGAGCTTCTCAGGAGAGGACCTGATATATGTAAATCTGTGTCAAGAACAAGAAATATTTTCAAGAACAAGAAAATTTTCCTTTTCCTTCTCTTTTTCTGTTTGCATGTGTTAAGCTACTGATGTTAGGGTTGTTCATTACAGCAGCCAATGCTACTTTTCCCTAACTAATACAGGTAGCATATCAGGAGCTTATGTGATGTAAAAGAACAGTGTAACTTCTTTGAGAAACTAGTACCTTTTTGATTGGGTCACTTTCTGCTTGGGTCTTTGTTATATGGGTGCTGTAAGCTTTAAAGCCAAGTCAACCAGAGAATTTGCTTTCTGTTTTGTTCCCTCCAGATCCATTTCCCATGAATTGGGCCCTATCTCTACTCTGTGCTGCCTTATTTCTGAATAGAATTATGAAAATGATCAAGCTCAGAATATTATGTGACACAACTTGTCCTCTCAGTGCATTCAATGCTATGGCATAATCTGATCTTGGATCACAACCCCCTTTCCTCTCTGTATCTTTGTTCTATGGCTCATTACTCTTATAGATCTGGCTTGAAGACTCAGTTGATCCAGGATACCTACCTGATGACAGAAGAGCTGATTAAGGACACTGGTGGACAGGGACTTTACATCTTAGGGCATTCTGTGCATTATCAATAAAACTCTCAGGGACAAGCAGCTAGGTCACAATGTCCTATAAATAGAGACATAAACTCTGGGTCTGAGATCAGGGGCCAGGAGTACCAATAACTTCTTATCTTGTATCGATGGAATTACTGTTGCAAATAACATGCTGCTAGAAGTTCACAAAATAGGATGAACATAGAACTGTTAAGGAAGAAAAAAGGAAAACCACCTACCCAGCCTGGTAAAACACATCTATCCTGAGGTTCTTATAGTATTGCAAGTACCACACCTAGATTTTTCCTTACATATGAAGGTTAAGAGTCCTAAGAACAGAGAGAGAGGGAGGGAGAGGGGAAAGGGTGAGAGTGGGGGGGGGAGAGAGAGAAAGAGAGAGAGAGAATATCCATAAAGTGCCCTGTAAAAAATTTCTAGTTAGCATTTTGTGGTATATTTTAAGATGATTTATTCACAATGGAAAGAAAATAAACTATATTTTCTATTTTCTTTTAGTCACAAAGAATAAAGGGTTATCTATGTCTAAATTTAGGAATGAATGCAAGTCAGTTGTGTGATGTAAGTCCTTTCCCAGGCAAAGAAATTGCTATAAGCGGAATAAAGTCTTTTATATTCTTTGATGAGTGCATTTCCTTATTCCAAGATTAGAATCAATGGAAGGGTCATCAGAGCCTTACAGGGCAATACTTTGGTGAACAGATGTGTCATCTATGCTTAATTGTATTTAAAAAGAGGACATTTGGTGGCATAAAGGACATCATGAATTGGAACTTTAAAAAAAAAATGAAGTCAAGGTTTAAAGAAGGCAGTGCAAAAATTAAACTCTTCAATTAATAATCATTCCTTAAGCTGGAGCATTTATGCTAGACAAAGATCCAGAAGTGCTGACCTGACATTTGCTTTATTCCTTGTGGTATGTCAACATGTACTTTTAGAAGAGCACATTTGAAATATCACAAGTGCAGATGTGATCAGCTAGTTTGAGGGTTTTATTGACTTCCTATCAATATCCTGTTATTTGCTGTCTTAGTTTTAGCTGCCAAGAGACAGATTTACTTCTTCTTTACGACTCTTAGCATTTACTCTGTACATTGGGCATACAGAATTCTCTTCTATATCATTCTGTTAATATACTGCAATATGTTTATCCAACATACTGACAGTGGGCATTTAAATTGTCCCAAGACATTCACTATTACTGCTAATCTCATAATAGACATTGTTGTGCATATTTATATCCCTGTGCACATGAGCAAGAATTTCGTCATAATATATACTTAGAAGTGTTATTGCTGGGATGTAGGTATTCACGTTTGCCACAAATGTAGTGTGAATTTGTTTTCCAGCATGGTAGTACAAATTTGTTTCTTCAGATATTCACCAGTATCTCCACACAGTCTCATTTAAAAATTTTTGTCAATGGCATCATATTTGCATCCCTTTGAGTACTATTAAAGTTGGATTCAGAATCATTAAACATTAAACAACCACAATTACTTGAAGTAGATACGACAAGCAAACAGAAAGGACATTGTTGGGGGGGGAGGGAGGAGGGAGGGAGGTTTTGGTGATGGGGAGCAATAATCAGCCACAATGTATATGGACAAAAGAAAATTAAAAAAAAAAATAAAGAGACATGGTTGAAGTGAGTGTGGACTACTTCAGTGCAAGAAAGCTACTTTACAGAAATAAATACAGTAGAGGGGAAAGGAACATTTTTTTTTTTCTGGGATTGATGGAGAAATGACACCATATTATTAATAGATGATTAATGTTATCAACACATTACTTTAATATCAAGTGTCATATCTACTGCCGTTTGGCGTAATAAAGGATCTATCGGTGGATGGAAATGGAGATAAATCACAATTACTCTCATGAGGAATAGAAGGATATTTTAAAAGCAAATTGGTAAAAATTTTTTGAAATTTTTGATTGGCCTGAAGAGGAAATAAATTTTACTTCAGAACAGTTCGATGTGAAGTTAATGTATCTCTTAGTACTTTTACAAAGGTACCAATAATACTAGATGGAGAAAGAATAATGAAACTGGTTAGTGAATATCAAAACCATATGGAGGAATGAGGTAATGATTGTTCTCCCTGGTTGAGGTCATAGCAACATCCAGTAGATTTTACAAGTTTTGTTATACATTTCCTTACTAATTTGTCTCTTTCTTTGGTTGTAATTTGGGAAAATAGTTACCAAAACAGATCAACAGAAAGAATATGTGATGGGAAAGTATTAATCCAGAGTCATGAGGCTACAAATATATTGCCGTGTTTACCCAGAGGACTTCATGTACAGAAAAGTATAAAAACACTTAAGGAATGGAGAAGATAGTGTGGTCTGCCCCTTCTTAAATTTCTGCTCTCACAACTGAGACAACCGAGTGATTCCCGTGGGGTGGCGGCACCTGTACACTGCACCTGAGATATTGAAAGGCTCTTCTTCACCCCATGCAACTGCTGTTAGGCTTTGTGCAATGGTCACTACTGGTGAGAATATATTGTCTTATGAGTCTTTGATTATTTGACATAAGATAAACTGACAGTGAATTCATGATTGAGTAGCATGGAGGGGTTCAATAGATATATTTTTGGAGATATGCATACAGTGTATGTCTATATATGTGTATAACATATATTTCTTTACATGTTATTTAGGTGTATCTATATATGTATGTTTTTATATATATATACTCCTATTACAAATTAGACCTTTTATTTATTTTATTCCATTATATTTTCTAAAATTTTATTAATTGCATATACCAACACTACAGGTTTTTGTATGTAATTCACTTTCCTAGCAAATGCTATAAATTCCCTTTTTGATTCTAACACTATTTTTGTAGATTCACCTGAGATTTTTTTCTTAGGCAGCCAGATATTTTGCATTCAAAAGAAGTTTCATCCTCTTATTTTTAACTTTTTTCATCTCTTTTCTTCTTCTTTTTTTTTTTTTTTGCATTGACTAGGATCTCCTGAATATGTGGAATAAAATCAGTGAGAGTATTCTTATATTTCTTTTAACTTTATTTGGAATGTTTCTAAAACTTCATCATTAAATATGTTTGCGGTAGGTTTTTGACAAATATCATTTTTCAGGATATAAACATTTATTTTTCTATGTGGTTTCATCAGCATTATTATTTCTTTTTATCATAAGTGAATTTTGCAAATTTTTCCTGAATTTTTGAAATATTCATATGGCTTATCTTTTTTAATTAGTTGATGTGTTTTAATATATACATAAATTTTCTGATATTGAACCATTTGTGCATTCTGAAATAGTTAATAATTGATAATGATATATCCATTTTCTTACATATTTTTGAATTTGTTTTAGTAATATTTCAAGATTTTTGCATCTGTGTTTATATACGGATTGATTTATAATATTTTGTTATATTTGTATAGCCTTATATCAAAATTATTCTAACATAGTAAAATAAATCAAGGCTTTATTGATTTCCCTGTTCTTATAGACTCTAAGAGAGTTATAAAAGATAGGGTTAAATAAAAGTTTGGTAAAAATTATCTGTGAAAATATATGGACTTGTTGCTTATTATAAGTAACATTTTATATATTGATAGTATTGATTTATTGAGTGAATGAATATGTACAAATTTTCGAAAAAAATAAATTGTGATTTAGTATTTCTATCTTGTTTTGAAATCATATAGACAAATTACCAGATAATGACTACTAACTGTATATATCTCTTAACTCCTTATTCTTGTGTAGAGTTTTATTTTCTTATTGTGATACAAGGTTTGCTATTTTAACAATATTTAAACATAAAATTCCATGGAATTACTTGTATTCCCAATGCTGTGTGACCATCACTTCTGTCTATTTCTAAACTTTTCCTCATCTAAACTTAAATTCTGTACCCATTAAGTGATAACTTCCCATTATTCCTCCCCTCTAGTTTCTGGTAATCTTTGATCTACTTCTGTCACTGAAAATGTTCTTCTTTTTCTTTTTTAATTGACTCATGATAATTGCACATACTTATGAAGTGCAATGTGATACTTGGGAACATTTATATAGTGTGCCATGATCATATCAGGGAGATAAGCATAACCATCACCTCAAACATCTGTCACATCTCTGTATTGGAAACATTCAAAATCCTCTCTACTAGCTACTTGAAGTTATGCAGTAATTTGTTGTTGAGTGTAGTCTCCCTACAGTGCTATAGAACACTAGATTGTATTCTTCCTATTTCACCATAATTTTGTGTCCATTACCTACCTTTTCACCATCCCCCCACCCCATCCCTTTACCAGTCTCTAGTAACCACTATTCTCTCTCTCCCTCTATGAGATTAACGTTTTTTAGCTTTCACATATAAGTGAGAACATGTAGTATTTCTCTTTCTCTGCCTAGCTTATTTCAGTTAACATAATTTTCTCCAAACTCATCCATCTTGCTGCAAATGGCAGAATTTTTTTTTATGGTTGATAGTATTCCATTGTGTATATATACTACATTTTGTTTCTCCAGTCATCCACTGATGGTCATTTAGGTTGATTCTAAATCTCAGCTATTGTGAATGAAGCCACAATAAACATGGGCGTGCAGGCATACCTCTAAAATACTGATTTTCTTTTCTTTGGCTATATATCCAGTAATGGCATTGCTGGATTGTATTTTAGCTCTATTTGTAGTTTTTTGAGAAGCCTCCACACTATTTTCCATAATGGCTGTACTAGTTTACATTACCACCAATGATGTATAAGAGCTCCCCTTTGTCAACATCCTTGCCAGCATTTGTTATTTTCTGTCTTTTTGATGAAAGCTATTCTAACTAGGGTGAGATGATACATCATTGTGGTTTCGATTTGCATTTCTCTTATGATTAGTGATGTTGAGCATTTTTTCCTATACTTGTTGGCCATTTGTATGTCTTCTTTTGAGAAATGTCTATTCATCTCATTTGCCCATTTTTTTTGAAAGATGACCTGTAAGAGGATCTTAACATCTTAACCCTTGACTTGGTGTTGTCAGCACCATGTTCTCCGAAGTGAGCTAACCAGCCATCCCTATATAGGGATCCAAACCTGTGTCCTTGGTGTTATCAGCACCACAGTCTCCCAAGTGAGCCATGTGCCAGCCCTTCATTTTCCCATTTTTTAATTGGATTGTTTGTTTTTGAATTATTGGGTCATTTGAGTTCCTAATATATATTCTGGATATTAATCTTTTGTCAGATGAATAGTTTGCAAATAGTTTCTCCCATTCTGCTGGTTGTCTCTTCACTCTGTTGATTGTTCCTTTTGCTGTGCAGAAGCTTCTTAGTTTCAAATAATACCATTTGCTTACTTTTGCTTTTGTTGCCTCTGATTTTCAGATCTTACTCATAGAATCTTTGCTCAGTTCTTTGACTTGAAGTGTTTCCAGTGTATTTTCTTCTAGTAGGTTTATCATTTCAGGTCTTACATTTAAGTCTGTAATCAATTTGGAGGTTTTTGTTGTTGTTGGTTTGTTTTTTTGCATGGTGAGAGATAGGGGTCTAGCTTCTTTCTTCTACATAAGGATTTCTTGTTTTCTCAGCACCATTTATTAAAGAGACTGCCTTTTTCCCAATGTATGTTCTTGGCTCCTTTGTTGGAAATCAGTTGGCTGAAGATACATGGATTTGTTTTCTTGTTCTCTATTCTATTCTATTGTTCTATATATCTGTTTTGTGCCAGTACCATGCTGTTTTGATTCCTATAATTTGTTGTGTATTTTGAAGTCAGGGAGTGTGATGTCTCCAGCTTTCTTCTTCTTATTCAGGATTGCTTTGGCTATTTGGTGTCTTTTATTCTATATAAACTTTTGGATTGTCTTTTCTATTTCTGTGAAGTCTGTCATTGGTAGTTTGATGGAGACTGCATTGAATCTCTAGATCCCTTTAGGTAGTATGGTTATTTTGACAATATTGATTCTTTCAATCTGTGAACATGGGATGTCTTTCCTTTTTTTGTATGTCTTTTTAAATTTCATTAATCAATGTCTTATAGTTTTTTGTAGAGATTTTTCACCTCCTTGATTAAAGTTATTAGTAGGTGTTTTTTGTTGTTATTGCTATTGTAAATGGGATTGCTTTCTTCAGTTCTTTTTCTGCTAGTTCATTTTTGTTTCATAGAAATGCTACTGATTTTTGTACATTGTTTTTTATCCCACAACTTTATTGAATTTGTCCATCAGGTCTAGTTTCTTGGTAGAGTCTTTAGGTTTTTCTCTATATAAAATCATGTCATCTGCAAGGAGGGACAATTGGATTTTCTCCTCACCAATTTGAATGCCCTTCATTTCTTTCTCTTGCCTAATTGCTCTGGCTAGAACTTCCAGTACTATGTTGAATAAAGGTGGTGAAAGTGGGCATTCTTGTCTTGTTCCAGTTTTTAAAAGCTGAAATCTTTCTCCTGTTCAGTTGTAATGTTAGCTGTGTGTTTGTCATATTTATCCTTGATTGTGTTAAGATACTTTTCTTCTATACCTAACTTGTTGAAAGTCTTTATCATAGAGGTATGTTAAATTTTATCAAATGCTTTTTCTATGTTAATCAAGATTATAATATGTTTCATATTTATTTCATTTTTTTGATGTGATATATCACATTTATGGATTTGCATATGTTGAACCATCCTTGCATCCCTGGGATAAATCCCACTTGGCCATGGTGTGTAATGTTTTTCATGTTCTGTTGGATTTGGTTTGCTAGTATTTTATTGAGAATTTTTGCAATTATGGTCCTTAGGGATACTGGCCAGTAAATTTCTTTTTTTGCTGTATCCTTGCTTGGTTTTGGTATCAGGGTAATGCTGGCCTTGTAGTATGAGTTTGAGAGAATTCATATCCACTTCAATTTTTTGAAATAGTTTGAGAAGTATTTGTGTTAGTTCTTCTTTAAATGTTTGGTAAATTCATCAGTAAAGCCATCTGGTGCTGGGCTTTTCTTTGTTAAGAGATTTTTTTGTAACCAATTCAATTTTGTTACTTCTTATTAGTGTTTTCAGGTTTTATATTTCTTCTTGGTTCAGTTTTGGTAGGTCATATGCATCCAGAAACTTTTCCATTTCCTTTAGGTTTTTAAATTTTTTGTCATATAGTTCATAATATTTCTAATTATCCTTTGTATTTCAGTGGTATCAGTTGTAATGTCTCCTTTTGTATTTCTGCTTTTATTTATTTGGATCTTTTTTCTTTTTTTCTTGGTTAGTCTAGCTAATTGATTTCATTTTTCTTTTCCAAAAGACAATTTTTCATTTAATTGATTTTTTTGTATTGTGGTTTTAGTCTCAAGTTTATTTATTTCTGCTCTAATTTTATTTTCTTCTACGCATTTGAGTTTGGTTTGTATTTGAATTTCTAGTGCCTTAAGATGCATTGTTAGGTGGTTCATTTGAAATCTTTTTTTTTTTTTTTTTTTGATGTAAGTATTTACTGCTAAAACCTTTCCTTTTAATACTGCCATGGCTGTAGGTTTTGATCCCATAGGTGTTGATATGTTGTGTTTCTGTGTACATTTGTTCTGAGAAATTTTCTGATTTCCTTCTTAATCTCTTCTTTGACCCATTGGTTGTTCAGGAGC
Source organism: Cynocephalus volans (assembly GCF_027409185.1). NCBI lineage: Eukaryota > Metazoa > Chordata > Mammalia > Dermoptera > Cynocephalidae > Cynocephalus > Cynocephalus volans. Next base: position 87,659,436 of record NC_084468.1, on the reverse strand, counting down.
ATGTTGTTTAATTTGCATGTAGTTGTGTAGCTTCCAAAGTTCTACTTGTTATTGATTTCTAGTTTTATTCCATTATGGTCAGAAATAATACTTGATACGATTTTGAGTTTTTTGATAATTGTTGCAACTTGTTATGTGGCTTAATATATGGCCTAGAGAGTGTTCCATGTGCTGATGAAGACTGTGTATTCAACAGCTATAGGATGAAATGTTTTTTTAATGTCTACTAGGTCCATCTGGTCTATGGTGCCATTTAAATTAGATTTTTCTTTGTTGATTTTCTGTCTTGATGATCTATTCAATGCTGAGAGTGGATGTTAAAGTCTCCAACTATTAGTGTGTGTGTGTGTGTTTATCTTTTTAGATCTTATAAGACAGCTTTATATATCTGGTTGCTCTGGTGTTGGGTGAATATATATCTATAATTGTTATATATTCTTGTTTTGTTGATCCCTTTATCATTATATAATGCCTTTTCATTGCTTTGTATAGGTATTGATTTAAAGTTGGTGTTATCTGAAGTAAGTATAGCTATGTTTACTCACTTTTGTTTTTCATTTGCATGGAATATCTTTTCTCATCCCTTCTTTGTCAGTTTATGTGTGTTTCTTGTAGGCATATGGATGGGTTATTATTACTATTTTTAAATCCATTTAGTCTATCTATGTCTTTAATTGGCACACTTAATCCATTTACATTCATGCTTATTATTAATATGTGAGGTCTTACTTCTGTAATTTTGTTAGTTGTTTTCTGATTATTTTGTGTATCCTTTGTTCCTTTCTTTCTCTCTTATTGTTGATTCTTGCAGTTTGGTGGTTTCCTGTCTTGATAATGTTTGATTACTTTACCTCTCTAATTTGCGTGTCTGCTTTACCAGTAAGTTTTATGTTTTTAGGTGTTTTCATGATGATGGTTATTGTTCTTTCTCTTCTAGATGTAGGACTCCCCTGAGCATTTCTTGTAAGGCTGGACTGGTGGTGATGTATTCCCTTAATTTTGGCTTGTCTGAGGAAGACTTTATTTCTCCTTCATTTTTGAAGGATAGCTCCACTAGGTATTATATTTTTGCCTGGAAGTATTTTTCTTTCAGTACATTGAATATATCATCCCTTTTTTCTCCTGGCCTGTAGGTTTTCTGATGAAAAGACTGCTATTTGTTTAATGGGGATTCCCTTATATGTTATTTAACATGTTTCTCTTGCTGTTTTTAGAATTTTCTCTTTGTCTTTAACTTTTGATAGTTTGAGTACAATGTACCTAGGAGAGGACTTTTGGGATTGAATCTTTTTAGAGACACTTCTCCCTCCTATATTTGAACATTCATATCTTTTCCAAGACTAGGAAAGTTTTCAGCTATTACTTCATTAAAATGTTTTCAATGACTTTTTTGTTTTCTTCTCCTTCCAGAATGCTCATAATTCTGATATTTGTTCACTTGAATGTATCCAAAAAATCTTATATGCTTTCTTCATTCCTTTTTCTACTTTATCATTTTTTTGACTTTCTTGGTATTGTTGTGGTTCAAATGACCCCCTAGCTCTTCTTAGAACTTAAACACCTAGAAGGCATTTCAGAGATCTTCAAGGCTGCCCCTCCCATCACAGACCCAGAGGCCTATGAAGATATTATGGTTTCAGGAAACAGGCTTGAGGCATCCTCCTTGGGCTTCCTGCCCACTGTCATGTTGGGATGCTGCTCCCCACACCCTGGCTGCTCCAGCTGCTGTAGCCACTCTGTAGCTAAATTGGCCCCAGATTCTGCTGTCCTAAAATAAGCAAACAAATAAGAAAAAAAAACAGCAAATCTTCTTAGAAAAAATTTCATGATTTACAATAATATGGATTTCACCTTGTTAAATTGTTTTTTCTAAGGTGCACCTTTCATAATAATGGTTGTGAAAAGTGTGCAGGAGCAAAGAACTCAGTCAATTGGCATGAGGTGGGAAGGTGGGGCAGTATGCTAAAGGCATGTATATATGTCTGATCTCTGGTGGGGGATGTGGGAGTATGGCAGCTCAGCCAACCTTTGTTGGCTTCTCAGATGTGCAGAACTAAAGTTGCAGTGGCTCCTGGGCCCAGTATCTAAGCTGCCAAGATCAGGGCACTGTAGCCTCTCCTGTTAGTGTATTGGGATGATAGCAGAGCCTTAAGGCTGGGGAAGCACAGTGCCTGCTGGCTCCTGGTCAGGGTATGCTCCCACAATGACTCTGGTTTCAAGATGTCACTCACTGTACTGTATAGACTTGATTCACAAGGATGAGGAGCGAGGAGTTCACAATGTGTGCTTCTGTTCTGGAATAATGTACTGCATGTACTCTAGGCAGATCCCCATGCTTGGCTCTGGGCCTGCGAGGGCTATGGAATCCTCCTGCAAAAGGAACTGTGGGCCTCTATGGTGAGGATAGGGGTTGATGTCAGCCTTATGCCTACATTTTCCCAGTAAGGGTAAGTTTTTCTTAAGCTGA